>NC_066877.1:21198111-21498111 GCF_022985175.1 Labeo rohita
ATGAAACACAGGGGTTCAAAGGCTGAAATTCAATGCTGTAGGAAACAGACAAAACAGAGGAGAAATCTTTGTTTATTTTGTCTGGAAATTACTTATGCTGTTGTCTAAAAGGCTATTTTATTTTTGTTGCCATCATTTGATTTCACAGCCTCTTCAAAGTGGAAGATTTGGCCTGTTGTTTTTTTTTTTTTTTTTTTTTTTTTTTTTGGTCAGCGCAAGTTAAGAAGAAATGCTGGTCTTTTTGTTTTATCATAAAATACAGATGCAAGTTGCATCACAGGACTGCTGCACTTATTATTTAAAATGTCACCAACATGTTTTTAGCCAGAACGAACACAGTGGGCGGTTAAATGAGTGCATTCTTAGTTTGTGCGGCTAGCTTACAGTATCATTAGGAAAAATATAATAGCTACTTATGTCAGCATTAAAGTCGTGCAGTAAATCTTCACATCATGTCTCCTGGTAAGTTGGCATTTTGAAAGTGTTGGTATACGACCCCATACGTTCTCAGACCTCCTACTTAGGGTCTAATCTCGAGTTTAGAAGAGGAAAAGAAACATTTGAGATTAAATAAGAACATCTGAGATAGGGCTGCAATGATTCCTCGATTCTATTCAAGTATTCAGTTTTTAAAAAAGTCATTGAGTACTTTTTGCCCGTGTTGAGTAATCGGCGAAATACCGGAAGTGGCGCATTCCACATATTAAACCCATTTAAGAATCATAATAAAGCATAATGCTATTAAGAATTCACAAACGCTATGGTTCAATTAAATATATTTGATGCCGGTGTAATACATGCGCTTTAATTATTTACATGCGTGTAGGTTACATACGTGCGTGTCAGAGCATCTCCGTTCACAGTAAATGCTGCTACACAAACTGTTATCATTTACATGTGTGAAGCGTCTCAAACTCCATCTCTGCATATTTGGGTTTATTATAACGTAAGGTAAATAATTTATAAACCCAACGCAAACACAGGAGAATACATCATCTTTCTCAATATGCTAACGCGATTTCAAAATAAAAGTTTCAACCCTCACTCTGAGTTTACAGGTTTTGCTGTCCACTACAGGGCCTGTAGTGTTTCTATCATAAAGAAATAGCCAAATATTAATGATTAAGTGGATATTTGAATTAAATGTTGCTGAGTCAATATTAAACAAAGATTAGATCCGCAGTAATTTGTAAAAACAATAGTCAGGCCGTTTTGTTCAGTAAAACCATATAATTACTTGCTTTTGAACTAATTATTATTACCTCATTGCTTTTATATATATGTTTGTATACTACAAAAAATTAAATTATAATTATCCGATTACTCGATTAATCGTCAGAATAATCGACAGATTACTCGATTATTAAAATAATCGTTAGTGACAGCCCTAATCTAAGAAATGTTGCTGATCAACATTTCTTTTTAGATGCAGCAGTGCAGTAGGACAGTAATAGCTGAGCAGAATCGATGTCCAACGAAACCACCAGAGGTTTTTGTATTCTGTCTTGGTCCTCTTATATAGGGAAGCCAGACTTACATTTAATGAGGACCAGGCCTGTCTAGAAGCATATAAAAAGCAGCAAAGAGCAGAAAACCTCAGAACTCTCACCAGTAAATCCACTAACTGCTAAGCTAACCACCCTGTTATCATAGCCTTTCAAGTCCAGAAAAGTGCGGACTGCAGAAATGTTGTCTCCATCAGGAATGGCTGAACTTATAAAACATATATCATAGTTTAATGACAGGGAAAAATGCCGGACAGATGTAACAATAAAACGGTCCAGATTGCGTATCTCGGAAGCACTGTACGGATCTGGCCGGGAAGGCCGGCCTTCTCCAAATGGTTCCAGAGCTGCCGTAGTGCCGTAATAACATTTATTGCTTCTTGTTTTTATTGCCCATGGTCTGTGTTGCTTTTTATGTGAATTATTGTACACTTAATATTGGCCACTTGAGTTACTCCTACGCGTATTAATTTCTGGGTTTTCTTAGCTAACTGCGGATCCAAATGAGAAGTGGGCAAATCATGTAATCAAATAAATCACTGGGAGATAAGCTCATTTTCCTGCAGTGACTTTCGTGAATGAATTAGTATGTTGAAAGTTGGTATAAAAATCTCATTAGCCACTGTTAAACAGGATTCCGGTTGGTTTATAATGTGAGAGTGGTATGCCACAAAGTTTTATGACTTTCATGGCTAAGTAAGCCAACATTGCAAACTACTGCATAAGCTAATACTAATTACATCTGCAGTGTTTGCATTGCTATTATATAGCGTCGATACACTATTATGAGCCTTGTGAAAAACATTTAGTCCGCAAACATTTTGTTTTAAGAAAAGACAAAATGTAATTTCTTTGTATGATGTGGCTCCGAGAGTCTGTGCGAATAAAAACCTCTTTCAAGTAACGTGGACATTTATTATTTTGTCTTTTCTTTTGGTTGGTCTCTGTCAATCAGTTCCTCTACCTGAGAATTACATTCCCAAGTCAGAATGAATTATAATACTCTGCGCTGAATAAAGACCCCTTAAAATGAAATGGATTTGAAATGTGCTAAGTGGACTTCGAAGCACTGACCTAACTAATTTGAATAGGGTTTTCTATGTCTGTTATCCAATTTTTATTAAACCCGATATTTTCCATTTTTATCATAATTGAGGATTTGGAAAAATTAAGATGAGGAATCATCTCCAAAACACGATAAATTACAAGCAAAAATCCTTCTAGAAATCCATTCAGTTTATTTATTCAAATTAAAATCCTGCAAAACTGAATTTTAAGGCCATTGGTTGCCATCTGATTTCATTGTATGGATAAATAATACCATATTTTTTGTGTTTCACAGAAGAAAGTCAGTCATACAGGTATTTTTGGGTGCACTTTCCCTTTAAACATGATGAATATACTGTAAGAGGAATGAGAGTGTGAGAAGCATGACATGATCATCCATTTGCATGTATGTTGTCGTGCATCTCGTATGAAATCTTTTATTAGAAGCCTGATGGTTATGCATGTATTAATATGACCATGACATGGACGTGTGTGTGTCTACAGCACACGAACACACAGCAAGCGTCCTCCCCTGCTGCACACACATCATCACGCTCTCTCGCGTGAGAGGCCAGCCGCTTGGTTTCCAAACCGCCACCCTCGGAGAACAGCAAAAAACCTTTCCTGAATTTACCGACTTGTCGTTCCCTCCTCTATCTCCTTCAAACATAAAAGAGAGAGTAACAACTAAACAAAGCAAACTCCTCTCTTTCCCCGTGGCAGCTAGGTTGCAGCAAAGTGAAACCCCTACTGTGTTTAAAAAGGCATAGAGGGAGAGTAGCGCTGAATGGCGTTTCTCTATTAGACCCCTTGTACCTCCGTCAAGCGATCTGCTCCCGCTCCCTTTCTCTCTCTGATAAAGATCCATCAAGGAAACCCCTCTCTTCCCCCATGGAGGTTTTTTAATTTTTTTTCCTGCTCCTTTATGAAATCTATTCTTTAATTACGAGTGCCATCGTTTTGTAAGCCTCCTACTTACAAGATAATTTATTTCTTTTTCAAGTGCTCACTTAAAATGGCTTTTTAACATTTTCACCCTGCAGCAGTATGCATTGAATGTAGAAGATTTAATTTGGATCCTCCCTCCCCCTTTTGCCGTACCCATTTCTTCGCCAACCCCCTACACACGTACATGCATAATGCCCCGTGCCTCCTCTGCATTTGTTCTATCCAATTTCGCTGTTTGTATTCTTTATTGCCAATCCGGGCACTGTAAGGTTTGGGGGTCTTGAGTAATAGCAAGTTCCTCCCCTCTCTCTCTCACTCGGTCTGCATTGATTGTGGTTTTGCATATCTCCTCCTCCTCCTTCCCCTTGTTGAGCTAGTGCCACTGACCAAATCCGAACACTATAGCATTGAGAATCCCTGCCGAGACTCTGTGTACTTAGGCCCGCAAAGTGCTCGCAGCCATAACTACCTGAACTGCTTTTAATTGCCTGGTATAGCTGCATCATCTCAGTCGAGAATATGCTCGCTTGGTTCTTGAGGGCAATTGTAAGCGTGAAGGATTGGATTAAGTGGCTATTGAAGTGACTTTAGCTTCTTTTGACAACAAAGACCAAAAGAGAATACTTCACCCCTTCGCTCCCCCCTTAAAGCACTATGCTACCCCCTTCTTTTTGTAAGGGTGGAAAGGAATACAGTCAACTAATACGGTCCCTTCATGTGCAATCGCAAGGAACCGACAGGCGAAGACTGTTCCCGGCTGTAATTAGTTGTATGTGATACCAATTATTTGGCGCATTTATTAACGCTAATTGTTTGAACACCCCGACATACCGAAAAAACAATTAAAACGTGTCTGAGCCATAACAGTGGTTATTAGTGTGTGATAAAATGTGGAAATTAAGCCATAAACGCACACCTCTATTAGCCCTGGCACAGGGGAACGGAAATCTGACAGCTTCTAGAACTCATTTAGCAGACAGATTTGTGGTCTTGTCTTAACTCGGTTGTGTTGGGGTATGTAATCTCTCCCAAGTCTCTTTCACATCGTACTGGCTTGGCCCTAAATAGATTTATTCAGCTGTGCTTGCTAAGCCATTGTGAATTAGCATTAGAGAAGAAGCGTTTGCTCTGATGTTGTCGGAGATAACAGCCTCAGGTCAGCAGTGCTTATCCATTAGAGGACTGAAAGGAAAACAAACCTTGTTTCTTCAGTTTGTAAAGATTTGGAAGGGAAATTGAAGTTCTGGCTAAGCACTTGAGATTAGCCAGAGGTTTGTTACATGTGTGCAGGCATAAAGAGGGAGATCAGCAAACAAATGCATGGCTACAACAGATCTCTAGAAGCCGACACTTCACCATATTTTAGTTAGTCACAGTATTTTAGTTTAAAATAAATGCTCTTAGAAATATTACTCTTTGTATTTATGTTGGTTTTGAAATACTGTTTTCAAGAAAGGTTTAAGTTTAGTGACTTTATTAATGTCATCTGGTTTAATATCAAGTAAAAAGTAGGGCCCTATGAAATCCGTTTTATTTTTATTTAATTTTTTTTTTTCCAAAATTTAGTTTTATTTTTTTCCAAATTGTTTTTTTTCCATTTAATTTTTTTGGATTCCGTTCTATTTGTTTTTTGTTTATTTGTTTTTTCAAAATTATTTTTTTTCAGTTTTAATTTTCCTGGATTCCGGGTTTTTTTTTTTTTTTTTTTTTTTTTTTTTTTTTTTTTCTTTTCTTTCCTCGTTTTAATTTTTCTAGATTCTGTCTTGATGGTTAAATTAAATATGACGAATCAAAAAGGATGTCTGATTAATTAAAATCATAAAACTCACACAATTTAACAGCAGTTTATTAAAATTGTAACAAAAATTACATTTTTAAGGCCTTTTCAAAACAGTTGTACTTGTTTGTTTGTTTGTTTGTTTGTTTGTTTGTTTTGTTTTGTTTTGTTTTGTTTTGTTTTTTCTCATTTTGAGCAAATGTTTTTTTCCATTCATTTTCTGTATTAATTTTAATGGTTTCATTACATTTTAGTAATCAAAAGATTGATTTTATTTTTTAAATAAATAATTTATTATTTTCTTTCTTTCTTTCTTTTCTTTTTTTTAGAAATACTGTGTATTTTCATTTTTCTGGTTAAAAAAAAATCTGGTAAGTTATTTTTCCTGGTAAATATTCTTTAAATTTATGTTTTAATAATAAATTTATTTGTAGTAGTACTATTATTACATTAAGTAATATATTTCTGTTTTCTGTTATTTTGACAGGTTGCTGAGATTCTTTGTGCGTTTGTGTACTTGTATATTACTTGTTTTATTTTATTTGTGTTTGTACGTATTTTTTAAATCATTAATTATTTATTCAGAAATATCATTGTTAATGTGCAGTAGCACCAAATGATTTTACAAACTAACCTTGCCTTGTCATAAAACGTCAAATTATTTGATATAAGATGCTTATTGACCTTGACACACAGTCGTGAGGGTCTGCAGGTGTCCTCTCCATGATATCACTTCCTATTTTATTTTATTTTATTTTTATTTTTATTTTTATTTTTTATATGTTGGTTGAACCACATGATCATGATCAAAATTACAGAAATTAAAAACATGCTTTTCATAGGCTTTGTGTATTCAAGGGATTGTGTGTATGAAATGCATTTTAATGTAAACTAATAGATGAGACAGAAAATGTCATTGACCCATGTTAATATATACATCATAAATGTTGGAATTTTCCAGGGGGATAAGTCGTCTGCTTTTGTCTGCGGTTCCCTGGTGTCAGTCCAGCCAGCGTTCCCACCACACTCCTGGCACCTCTCTTAAGTACATACCACGCCGCGCCGTACTCTACGTTCCCGGCAACGATGAGAGAAAACTCCGGAAACTGGCTTCGCTGGATGTGGACTGCGCCGTTCTCGACTGCGAGGACGGGGTCGCCCTGAACAAGAAGGTACCGACCGCCCTAACCTCTCATTCTTCACCCAACACCTGACTCTGTAAGACATAATCACCAAATCCTCATCATTTAAAGCTCTCTTTTAGCCAGGTGCTGATCCTTAATCACTCCAAAGAAAGCTACCTAAGCGCAATGCTTAAAACAAGCACATTTCCGTCCCATTATGTGCCAATAAAGGCAAAAATGCCCCCCTATCACATTCACTTGAAACAAGGTGCCCACTTCACACTGAGCAAACAGCAGGACTTCAGCAGATGCTGCAGGTTAAAAGCATTCTCGACCCGCCCACACAGCCAGCCAATTGGCCCTGTTTACCTCTCCATGAAATCGTGATTGGAGCAGGAGCTCCAAGGAAAAGGAGTCAGCTAACAAAGGTTTTTAAGTCATGTTAATAAAGATGATTGATATGGCCAGAGGCTATTCCTGCTTGAGTGGGAAAAAGTTTGACAGACAGCCTAAACGCTGACCCCTGAAAAAAGGTGATGGATCCCAATGTTTTCCAACACCCACTAATTTCTTTATCACAACCAAGTGGGGGAAAGAAAGTATCCACTAAAGCTGGGCTAAAGCTAGATTAATGCTTTCAGGTCTTTTGTGTTGTTTCAGAGCTTTAGTTACGACTTGATCCATCTTTGATGGCTTTAAAGTGTCAAAAATGTGCTAAAAAGATAAAAACATTATGGCATTTTTTACCATGTAAAACCTCATCATACTGACATATATCATTGTGAGCCAAAATTCAGTTCTGGCTGGGGTTCTGCCCAGATAGGATTATTTTGTTGAGGAATATTAATACTAGGTGATCTGAGAGGGGCGAAAATGGCATTAGAGAAGGGTCTCGAGTCTCCTCTCTGAGCTGAGCGGGGTTTTTTTCGCCCGCTCGTGTTCCTGTCAGGGCTGATAGAATTAGCGCTCTCTGTAGTCTCCCAGATAAAAATTCTAATAACTCACTCTTGAAAAATAACAATGTACTTTGCGAAGAACCTGAAAAATAATCCCATTTCTCCTCAGCTTTTTGATGGTATAAATCTGTCAAGTCTACAAGCACTTACAATCCTTCGTACAAGACGCAGTCAATTTTAAAGACCATATGTTAACTTTAAAAAGCCTGGCATGGTATGGGGAAAACTGCGATCCATTATTTATTTGCTAGCATGCAACTGCGTAATGTAAAAATGAGTTATTAACTCAATAATAAAACACACTTCACTCCTCGGCACCCGCTCTTTCACTTCCCACACTCTCAGCTGTTTTCCCCATCCTGGCAATTGGAAATCCATGGGGGTTTGTGTATACCTATAGATAGATGTTTTATTTTTCGTGCCACTAAATGAAACTACTCCCGCAGCTCGGTTACTCTTTTATGGGCCGGTGAGGGGAACGGAAATGGAACGCATACTATACACGTGCAGAGGTTCTGAGGACCTCATTGAGGCACTGATTTAACCAAGGTGTTCCTGTAATACTTCAGTGCTCAAACGCATTTAGATTGTCATTATTCAGACTTATTCTGTTTTGTATAGCTGATCTTTGGAAGAATCTTTGCTGTAAAATTCCAAATATTACATATTTGCGTCTTTTGTTACATTTTTACTGAGAAGGGATTGAAGATGGAATATGAAATAATATCTAGAGAGATTGAAATGCTAGATTCAAGCTAGTGGTGGGCAGTTTGACCAAAGATTTGTATCACGGTTTTGCCTAGGATTCACGTTATTTTAGATTTCCTCCTAACTGTGCCTTTATATGAATCAGAATGCTTGAAACACTTTTAATCACGTATGTTACACAACATTTTTGATGTAAATTAGCTTGTATAATTTCAAATTTAAAGCAAAAACAGAATGGTCTGACCTTAACTTTGAGAAATCATGATACATAACTGCACCAAACAAAAACAGCAGACTTGCTGAAAGAGACGCAAATTCGCTTACTGGCAGCAGGTGGCACTTATGGAACAGTGGCAATACAGCGTTTCCTTAGTTACCGCTAACAAAGCAGCTCTGGGCTTTTAAATACTACATTAATATGCAGTATACGGAGATAAGATGAAAAGAAAATATTCTGAATCTAAACTATTCTGAAGACAGTCCATTCCTCTCAGAGATATATTCATATAAAAAAAAGTGTTTTGAAGCCTGTTGTTTTGCAGAACATCACAGTTATATATGATAGGAAAATAGTAGTGCGTGTAGATGAGGGTGTAAGTGTTAGATAAGAAAAAATAATTATATTTTCAGAATGACTTTTTTTTTTTTTTTTTTTTTTAAACATCCCCCGGGGGACATGGCTTATTTACTGTTACTCTGTTCAGAACCTTCAAATTCTTTGTTTTTCCATCAATGTCTTCTACCTAGTTGGTTGAATAAAAATATTTGGACTATATATTTAAAAATAACTTCAGGTTAGCATCAGGTAGCTAGTCAGTTAGAATCAGATAACAATAATTTTGAAATAAGCTATTGTCATTTTGTAGTTCATAATTACTGATTAAATTCTTTATAATTTTAAGCTAAAACTGCAGGTACTCTAATTTTGCTGTACATATATAAAACAAATTGCTTTGTCAGAGTGGGGGGCATTTTACCCCACCTTGATTTTGTTAAAAATCTAAAATGGAAACTCTGGACATTTTTCATACTTTGTTTATAATTGATGTCATTGTCACTAAAACTATGATAACTCTTATGGACACATTTAAAGGAGAAGTCCACTTCCAGATCAAATTTACAGATCATTTACTCACCCCCTTGTCGTCCAACATGTTTGTCTTTCTTTCTTCAGTTGATAAGAAATTATGTTTCTTGAGGAAAAAAATTCAGAAATTATCTCGTAACAGTGCAGTTCAGTGGTTCCTGCAAGTTTGAACTTCCAAAATGCAGTTTAAATGCAGCTTCAAATGGCTCTAAACAATCTCAGCCGAGGAAGAAGGGTCTTATCTAACAAAATTTCAATTTTGTCATTTTCAAAAACAAATTGACAATTTATATACTTTATAACCTCAAACGCTCGTCTTGTCTAGGTCTGCATGAACTTTTTTTTTTTTTTTTTTTTTTTTGTTTTCTGGGTCAATGCAGTCAATACAGTTAGGGTATGTCAAAACTTCCATCTCGTTTTCTTCCCCAACTTCAAATTCATCCTACATTGTTGCAAAAGTACCAACCCAGTGTGTACAAAGTGAACATGCAAAGAACATCAAACACCATTTACCAAAAAAAAGGTAAAACAGCGATGTAGAATGTTTTTGATGTTGAAGAAGAAAATGAGACAGGAGTTTTTCCGACCTACCCTAAGCATTCAAGGTTAAAAAGTATAGAAATTGTCAGTTTGTTTTGAAAATGACTGATCGCTTTGCTAAATAAGAGCCTTCTTCCTGGGATCGTTTTAGAGCCATTTGAAGCTCAAGAACTTCTGAAGTTCAAACTTGGGGGCACCATTGAAGTCCACTATATGGAGAAAAATTATCTCAAGATCTCTTCTTTACGACTGAAGAAAGAAAGACACAAACAATCTTCCTTAAAGAGGGCTATTTCCCCCACTCTACCTTTTGGTGAACTACTCCTTTAACTGGTGGAAGAATTGTTTTTTCTGATTATTTTTTTATGAAGTTTATGAACTTAAAACTGCAGTCCATAACTTTTGGCGCTCATGCAGTTAATGAACAGAACTGCGTGCATCTTGTGAATGAGCACTGTAGCTGGAGCTGTTTCTTACTGTTTATGTCTATGACGAATCACGCAGGTACTGGGCTACTCCGCAGTGGTTCCTACCAGAACCAGTCTAAAGTAGTCCGAATATAATTAATAGATGAGACAGTACTTTACCTTACTGATTTAGAATAAACCAAAAGCACAGTTTGGAAAATGGATTCATGATGTACTTGCTGCTTATATAAATTTTGTAAATTTTGAACCCAAAAAAGTTATGGACTGCAGCTTTAAATTAATTATTTATTAAATACACTTGCACTTTTCCAGAACCTGCAAAAAAGAGTTAACATTTTTTGGATGTGTATTTAACCAATATTTGTATGTAGTATGTATTTTATGCTATTTAGAGTATTGTGCTGTTAGCTTAGCAACATGCTAATGTTAGACTCAACTGACATTGTTCCATGCAGAGCACTACGAGTGTGCAACAAAGTGCCTATGTAGTGCATTCTGAATTAGTCCCTTATGACATTCCTTAGTAGGCAGCAAGGCAGCTCCGTAGATTTTGGAACATTTTGGATTCATTTAGTTCTTTTTCATGTTGTCCTTTTATAAAATCTGTTGAACTGTGGTAGAATCACAAAACATGGCGTGTGTATGTTGTACATTGATAAATGAGGAAAATGATAAATGAGAATTGATTGTTTGTTTTGAATTGATGATTGGATCTTGTCTGTGTGCCATAAGCATCATTGTTGTGCACCCATTGCAAACCAGTGCCAATCTTTACCCTGTCCTGCCCGCTTGGTGCCATGTGACAGACGGTTCCGACTACTCAGTGACTGCCGCTGTCACTCAGGACCAAGGCTTAACTCCCACTCGCACACTAGCACGCACTTAGTATTTAAAAATATCTCTCCTTACTGATAAGGAGGGGTAGGAAGTCGCCCTTTTCTCTCCTCCGGCAGGGGCTGATGGCTACACCTGTCTTTTTTTCGCTCCGGGGGCGAGTTTGTTTATTTGTGTGTTTTGTGGCAGAGATGCCCTATAGACTGTGGCTCAGTTTGGGGCATTCCACTCAACGGCTCCTTTCCCCCCTCTCTTTCCCTGCCCGCCTCCCCTTTCTCTCTGCGGCAGCCTCGCTCCGCACTGCCCCCCTCCCAGCTCCAATCCCTGGAAGTTTGGAACTAATGAACTGACTGCTGAGCTGCCGCCACGGAGCTTGGTCCCAAACTATACTGTACTTCACACTCGATTTATTCTCCAGATGGCAAGACTACGCAGCCCTGCCGGGAGGGGCCACCTCTTCCACTGAAGTGTGAAAGTGGACGGATGTTGTTTTCGGATCCTCTGTGATCAGCTCCGAGCTCCCTCAAACCACCCGGCACCGTATGTAGAGAATAAATCCCCCTGCTAACGGGCACACTCGAGCTGTGATGGCTGTCTGTATGTTTGTGTGTGTGTGTGTGTGTGCCCTTGTTGCTTTTGCTGAGGTGCAGTGTCACCGGCATTGGCACTTGTGTTATCTGATGCACTCACCTGCGGGTAGTGGCGGCTGATGCTTGGAATCATGACAGTTATCCCTGCTCTTGTTTTTTTTTTTTTACCTTTTTCTCCCTCTTGTTCTTACTGTCTCTACACTCCTGCCCCTTTTCTCCTTTAGTCAGCAGAGCTAGTACAAAATATCTTGCTAAGCAACAGGTTCACTGGTTCTGCCCAGTCTGATGGAGATTTGTTTGCTTTTCAGAACTGATTTGAATGCTTTTTAAGATCCAGTTCTTCAGTTTCCAGCTGCTTTTAAATAATAGCTTGGTTTCAAATGTTTAAACCACATTCAAGCTACATTTGAAAAAACATCTACATTATAAGCTGCTCCTAAAAAGTAGCTAATCAATTTGAAGCTATTTATTAATACAGTTTTAAAATAGCATTTTAAATGTATAACCAATTATACAACTTTATAATTTTATTCGAGTACCATTTCTTTGAAGGAAACAAGAAAAAAAAGAAATTAAAATTTTTATTTATTTATTTTCTTTAGTCTTGATTAAGGTGAATATTAAATGTGAACAGATAAACCGTTTGATCAAAATTGACAGTGAAGGCCTTTATACTGTTACAAAAGTTTCAAATAAATGCTGTTCTTTTGAACTTTCTATTAATCATAAAATTCTGCCAGGAGGCAGCAAACTTTTTTCAACATTCAGTATTACACTGAAGACTGGTTTAAGGCTGCTTAAAATACAGCTTTGCCATCATGTCCATCATGTAAATAAATTACATTTAAAAATGTATTTAAAAAGAAAATGGTAGTTTTAAATTATAATAATATTTCACAATATTGCTGTTTTTACTGTATTTTTTGATTAAGTAAATGCAGCACTGATGAACATAAGCGGCTTTCAAAAGTCTTAAATTGTACCGACCCCAAACCTTTTAAACAGTAGTGTAAATAAAGCCCAGAAGAGTGTCAATAATGCAGTGTTATTAATTCACTGTAAGTGTGTGATTCTAAGAGCTCAAATGTTTTGTGTAACAGCAGACTGTCATGTGTCTGTTTATGTTTGTGCCATTTTGTCTTTTCTTTATCAGCCCTGGTGGTGGCAGTAGATGAAATGATTTGGGGAAAAGAAGTGTCTCGCATGGCTTATATTTTAACATATGTAATCAGAAGTTCATATATCAGCTGTGACTAAAGCTCCATAGCAGTGGCTCTGTGTGTGAGAATGTTTCTGTTATATTTTCTCTAGTATACATTCACAAGTACAGTATGTGTTTTCTGTTTGTCAGGACTGACTTAATACACTATTGTAGTCTTGAATTTCAGTTTGAGCTCATTTGAAAGTGTAATACTTTGGCTTCCTGTCAACATTCCCAATTTACCATAATCTATGCAACCAACTGTTATCTGATATAGAAGCTTAAAATGCAACGCCGGCATTTTGAAGTAATCTCAGATTTCCTCTGCCACACTCTCACTGGGTCGGTTCAAAGAGGGAACGCCACAACGCATTGCAATACTGTAGTGATGTGTAGTTTTAGTGAGCGTTAGTGAAGTCCACATCAAATACTGCAAAATAATAACATTTAGCCTTTGAGCTTATTTGAGCTGGTAGGTTGTTTAAGAAAGCTGTCCTGGTGCAAATGGGTGGCTTTCGATGTGATCAAATGTCATTGTTTACTTATCCTCATGTCTTACCAAACCTGAATGACTTCCTTTCTTCTGTGAAACACAAAAGAAGATGTTTAGCAAAATGTTCATGCTGCTGTTTTGCATACAGTGAAAGTAAATTGAGGACCACATATACCAAGCTCCAAATACAGTTGAAGTCAAAAGTTTATATACACCTTGCAAAATCTGCAAAATGTTAATTATTTTACCAAAATAATAGGGATCATACAAAATGCATGTTATTTTTTATTTAGTACTGACCTGAATAAGATATTTCACATAAAAGACATTTGCATATAGTCCACAAGAGAAAATAATAGTTGAATTTATAAAATTTACATACACTCTTAATACTGTGTTGTTACCTGAATGGTCTACAGCTGTTTTTTTTTTTTTTTTTTTTTTTTTTTTTTGTAGTGATAGTTGTTAATGAGTCACTTGTTTGTCCTAAACAGTTAAACTGCCCGCTGTTCTTCATAAAAATCCTTAAAGTCCCACAAATTCTTTGGTTTTTCAGCATTTTTGTGTATTTGAACCCTTTCCAACAATGACTGTATAATTTTAAGATCCATTTTTTCACACTGAGGCCAACTGAGGGACTCATATGCAACTATTACAGAAGGTTCAAACGCTCACTGATGCTCCAGAACGAAAAATGATGCATTTAGAGCCAGAGGTGTAAACTTTTGAACAGAATGAAGATGTGTACATTTTTCTTATTTTGCCTAAATATCATGTTTTTTTCATTCAGTACTGCCTTTCAGAAGCTACAGAAGATACAGAAGATACTTACATGTTTCCCAGAAGATAAATATCTTGTCTTATAAATATATTATTCAGATCAGTACAAATTTTTGTATGATCCCTTTTATTTTGGTAAAATAATTAACATTTTGCAGACTCTGCAAGGTGTATGTAAACTTTGACTTCAACTGTTGTGAGCATGCTATATGATTAATAAATGTGCATATTTTGCACCTCAGCAAGTCCAGTTCCCATGCACTTTTGTTGTATTAAAAAAAACGGCTTGTACATTCTGTTAAACGTCCCTTTTTGTGTTCCAAAGTAGAAGAAACATCATTTAGATTTTGAATGACATGAGGGTGAGTAAAAGATTACACAATGCTTATTTTTGGATGAACTATTCCTTCAAGTAGAGAGGGTTCTCATCAAAGCACAGCTGAGGAACGTTCCAGAGGAACACAGGGCACACTACTGCCAAGAGAAACAAACGGCGATCTGAGGCGTTCACCCAGAAAATGGATCCCCAGCATTTGTGAACTCTGATAGCCTGTGTGCTGCCAGAAACTGCCTGCCAGTCAACCCTGTGGCATGTGTGTGTGTGTCATACGTTTGTCATAGGAGCTATGAGCAATGTGTAGTCATACTAGGGTAAAGTTTATGGAGGGGTCAGTGAAGTAGGGTGGTCCCGATTGCTTGGAACTGAAGGAGAGAGATGATGATTGAGCAGGCGAATGAAAGATTTCTTCAACCATCGCAGTGCTGACATCATCTTTGCTTTTTTATGTAAATTAAATATTGTGACACGATAGGTTGGACATCTGTATGTGTTTTTGTAAGATCTGGTGTGTGAAATCTGAGGACTAGTGAACACTTTGTTTTTTCTTGTTCACTTTAAAAAGGTATTCACCCATAAATTAGAATTTTCTCATCACTTGCTTACTCTTGTGTAGTTATAAACTTATATTACTAAATTTCTTCTGTGGGACTCAAAAGGAGATGTTCAATGAAATAAAAGTATCATAAAGATATGACAAACAAAGCAGTTTTGATGTCATTGAATTAATGCAAATTCTGCCATTAATTACTCACCTTTATGTCGGTCCACACCCGTAAGACCTTCCTTCATCTTCGGAACACAAATTAAGATATTTTTGCTGAAATCCGAGAGTTTTCTGAGTTTGCATAGACAGCAATGTAACTGACACATTCAAGACCCAGACAGGTAGTAAGGACATTGTTAGAATAGTCCATGTGACATCAGTGGAAGAAGCTACGAGTGAGGGTGAGTAATTAATGACAGAATTTTCATTTTTGGATGAGCTATCCCTTTAAGGTCCCAGGAGTGAATAAGCACAAGCACAAATTAGAAATGAGAGCCATAGAGGGCAAACTCTAACCTGTAATGTTCATGATGTGTACAGACTAAAGAAACACATCTTCTGTGAATCCTGTGGAAGGAACCAGAGTAGTCCAACATAAGCCATAATATATTATTGTATCACTCACAATTTTCAGCTACAACATGGAGATCTGTCTTCAAGTTGACACCAGGAAAAGGATGCATGCCAAACATAGCTGCTGCATTATATGCAACCAGACACTCTTGCGCTATGCCTGATGCATATAACTAAGACAAGTCATGAGATATGTATAAAGATTTTACTGTGTGTTAGTGATAGTTACTTAATCTGGGGGGGATTTCTCTATCAGTATGATGAATGTTTATGAGAGGTGTTAAAGACCGGTTGATTTGTAATGGCTTCATTCGGGATGAATGGATACATGTGCTCTGAGCAGAATAATAACACATGATTCGAGATGAGTTCCATTTAAAAATTTGATTCAACAAGATTACATTTGACCAAGACTATGTGTCAACTTAATTTATGTAAGATCTATTATACAGCATCAAACATTACCTTTTATAATGCACAGAGATAATTTAAGTCTTTTATCTGACAAAAAGAATACGTAATGCGTATGATGTTAACCCATTTTGTCCTTTTTTCTTGTTTGTTTTTTGCTGACTTGACGGCGCTGTCGTGGTTTGTGTTGGATTGAATTTATATTGTATAAATCATAAATGAAAAATTGTTCCAGCTCTTTAAGCATGATTTATTATTAAGATAACTGCATTATTTTCATTCACTTGATTGTTTGTTTGTTTGTTTTTCTGTTGTTGTTTTTTTTTAAGTTGAGGTTTTAGCTATTTTTTTCATGTGTTTTTGTAATTTTTATTAGTTTCTCTACAGTTTGCTCACTTGCAATTCTGACTTTTTTTTTTGTTTCTCAGAATTGTGAGATTATGACTCAGAATAGCAAGTTATAAAGTCACAATTGCGAGATACAAACTATATACAAAATATAAACTTGCAATTCTGAGAAATAAAGTCAGAATTGTGAGATAAAAAGTAGCAATAACCTTTTTAAATATTTTATTAAGTGGAGTAATCAGGCTTCCATAGTTAACATTTGTTCCAAAGAACTAAAATGTTTGTATGGTTTTATAGTTAGTTTTCCCTTTAGTTTTAGTTAACTATAATAACCCCTCTGTAATTTATGATGTTCTAGCCACCTTTGTTTTTTTTATAACCTTAAGGGTGGGCACAGCCATTTGTAAATTTTATCGGTCTGGCTTCCAGTCTCATCCGTGTCCAGCTATTTTTAGCTGTACAAAACAGCTTGTTTGGCTGCTTGATACTGCAGATTAGTGTGTCTTAACATAATACTTTAGTGTATTATCTTAATTATGAACTCACTAGGTTGTTATGCAAACAGTTTTACCGTTTACTGCATGTTGTTATTCTTCTCGTTATTTCCCTATAGCAGCTAATGAACTAGAATTCTTACTTCTGCACTGAAGAATAAGATTGATAGCATGTTGCTATTAGTATTAGTAGTAGTAATAATAGTAGTAGTTTTTCTTTGCTTCACATGGTACACTTGACATGGAAAGGTGACTTTGTTATAACGCTGTGGCTCTAGCAGCAGGTGTGAACAGCTGTAATGACCAGAAAATTGAAAGTCAGTTACTGCTAACCCTCCTTGTACCCAATGTACTCCATGTAATGCCACTTTTTAAAAATACAACTTTTGCTTTTGTAAGTGTCTATCAAATAATCTGCTCCCCTGCTAGAAGAAACTGGGTAAAAACACCTTCATGTTTGGAATCTACAGAACATGGCTAGATAGAGATCTAGGTACAAATTACAAAATACAAATTATACCGCATTTTCCACATTTGTTGGAGGGAAAAAAAAACAATTTGGTACCCTGTTTGTGAAAAGTGTCACATGTGGGCTACTATTATTGGAACACAAGTACAAAAACAATCCTAATCAGATCTTTACTTTGCAATGTTTAGTGTTTTCTGTTTATCTTTGAATAGTATAAAACAATTCTCAAGACTTGCTACCTATAAACTTTGATACAGTACAAAACCCTGAGAAAATCTGAGCTCTGTCATTTCCCTAGAGGCTCAGAGATCCTTCTGTTCCCACTCTCATCACAGGCTTAGATGTTTTTCCTTCAGCACTTCAGTAGCAAGAAGAGACTCTCACATGCAGCCTGCATCACAAGGCTACACTGTTGCCACATTGTTATGAATTATTTGTTTAGGTTGAAGTTTTCACTGGCACTGCTATCAGATGTGTAGATTGTGTTGCTTAAAGGCAAGTTCTGATGACAGACGTTTCAAGTACTTTGAGAACAGAAATATATAGCGGCCATGAACAGTAAGCATCTATAGTTAACTGTGAACGGCAGATGTTAAATGCAGCCTGAGGTCCCATCTGAACGCTCCATTACCGTAACCTCTCTATCATCTTGATTCTGGGAGTCCAGTGCGGCCTAACGTATCACAAAACGCTGAGTTTTGAAGAAAAGAGCATATTGTCCCTCTCTCATTATCGAATTACAGCCGTCTGTTTTGATTGGCAGAGCCAGTCAGTAAAATGTGAGCTGGCTGAGCAGCGCTCTGAAGTAGTAACAGATCATTCTTCAGCCTCACAGTGTGAGGAGAAGTGGTGGTTTTCGAGAGGTTGAGAGAATCTAGCTGCGAGCCTTGAGGGACAGGCTTCCCTCTCATGCGGAACCGGACAAATGCAGAATCAGATGCTGGATCTGTTAGTCATTCATCTGGAATAGAGCTCCAGATGCCCAGTGCGTCACCTGTCAGACCTTGTCCATGAGACATTGTTTGCTTAGATTACCAATCGAGGGAATCCAAGTCACCATCTCTCATGTAGTTACAGCTCATTTTTGAAAAATGTAATAAAATATAATGGTCTTTTGCAAGAAACTGGGATGAAAAAATAAAAATTAAAAGAGCGAGGAAGAGCAAATGTTTTTTTTTTTTTTTTTTTTTTGATGATAAAAATAGTGAACAATAGCCTTTTAAATTACTTAAAATGCATATATAATAGCAATGAGGTAACAGTAATTGGGTTTAAATAAAGTATCAAAAGCAAGTGATCATTTTTTGAACAAAAAATTAACAAAACTGTTAAAACACATAAGATAGGCCTAAAGACACATCCTAAGAAAAATTTGCTTTTCACTGTGCGCAAAGTGTATGATTGCAGAAAAATATATATGTTTGTATTGAACATTTATGGAGCAACAGATTTTAAGTAAATCATACAAGTCGTTCATTTTGTTTAAAAATCTTATAAATTTATGAGTTTACAAGGGGGGCCTTTTACCCCACACACGAGGTGAAGTGTTCACCAGCGTGGGGTAAAAGGCACACAGTATTGATTCAAATACTTTAGCTAAGATAATGTTGTTTGAACAATGTCTAATTAATACTTTTTCAAAATAATCACTTTAGCAAAGTTTTTACCTTTTTTTGCTTATTTTGATAAGTAAAATAATTATTTTTTGTTCAATGAATATACTGTCATTACAATATGTTAATATAAAACATATATTTTAAACAGAAACAAAATCATTATAAGATGTAAAGATTTTGAAAGCACTGAAGGAGATCCAATAGTAATTTAATATAGATTTGCAGTAGTAACAACAAATTATATTTTATTATATGATATGATTAATATCGTGTTTTTATATATGATGGTTTCATTCTAAACATGGTGATTATCTCTAAGATGGATACCCAACATAATATATGATGTTTTAGAAAGTGCTACGCCATGTTTTTCTGCCATCTAATGGTTTAAATGAAAATAATATCAAAGGTGCCTTTTACCCCGGGGCGCCTTTGTTGTACCCTATTAAAAACAACAGAGCTAATGCGCATTACAACAAATTACTGCATAGGGCGCCAACAGCCTGACGATTGTTTTTACACTTTACTGCACAATCTAATCATTGTTTAATATTGTCTAAACAACATTTAATTCATATTTCCACTTAGTCTTTAATATTTGACCATTTCTTTATGACAGAAATGCTATAGCCACTGAAATTTCTTGAATATGTGGAGATCAAACCATGTACAGGCAACAATTTAAACTTTTATTCAGAAATCACAATGAACAGTTAGCATATTGAGAAAGATACTGATGCTAGGTTTGATTTACCTTACAAATCGTATGAAATGGTGGATGTTGCCATCCCTGATGGATGTTATAATAAAATCAAACTCGCAGCAATATGCAGAAATCTAGTTTGAGACACTCCACACATGTAAATGATAACATTTGGTGTGGACTAGCATAGATTCTTGTCCGTGGAAAGTGCCACTTCCGGTATTTTGCCGGTTACTCAACACAGGTAAAATGCAATGGATGATTTTTTTTTTTTTTTTTTTTTAATGAGTGCTCAAATTGAATCAAGGAATCATGACAGCCCTAGAAACATATCAAATTTAGTTTCTTTTTGTCCCTCTCTCTTACATTTCTGGCTCTCACTTCTAATAATGCAAATGTATAAGAAATCATTATACATTTCAAATGTCATACAAACCACCCATTTTTCCGCCGCTTTGATTAGACATTGAATAATCCAAAAACCAGATCCATTTCTTGGCACATCGCACAGCTGGAGTCCAGATTTTCTAAAAATGCGAAGGATCTGGCCTTTTTTTTTTAAATGAGAAGTCTGTCCTTTGTTTTGAGTGTTTTGTGGACGTGCTGTCATGATACTGTGTTGAGCTTTAATGATGGGCTTGATGGAAAGAATCAAAGATCCCTCAAACCTGTGATTCTCCTGGTCACTCTGTGGGATGCTGGGTGATTGGGGAAGGGTCTTTTGAAGCAACTAGTTGGACGGGTTTCCATTAATGTAAAACATTTCAGCTTTCAAAGTACTTTTATTCCGGCTCGGAATGGCTGGGTCCCCTCAGGAGCCTGAGATCTTCTCGAGAATGTTCTTTCTGTCAATTTACTCTGAGGGGAGATGAGTTAGCGAGCCCTTCCCACTGATAGAAATTCAAATGTTTTGCTGTCGGGAATATCAGTTCAAAGCAAAATGTAGTGATAAAAAGCAGAGAATCGTGTGGCATGAAAGGTTTGATATAGCATTACACAATTCAATGGTTATTTCAATCTGATTGGTCCGTTTCAAGCGACGCTGTTGTCTTTTGACTTGATATAGGAGCTTTTTGATGTTGATTTGTAACTCAGAGCCTTGTGTTTTTGTTCAAGAGTGAACGTGATATCAGCTATGCAAAGCACATTGGTTCACCAGTGTCTAAGTCACTGGATCAGTGTTGGATTATACTGGAAGACTCAAACTGGATCCACCATGGAACAGCTTTACGAATGCTGAGTTATGGCGTCATAAATCCATCGGCCCTCCTAATATTACCGCCGTGATCTCCAAATATATTACAGGCTTTAAGTGTAGACATGACTTCCTATTGAGGATCTCTTTGTGTTCTGTTTACAATTCAACAACTCCTTACTATAAACTGTAATTTGAGGACCACAGTGTTGGTTTAGATGTGAGTGTCTAGACTGTGTGTTGATTTTATTCCGTTTTGCTAGTATATCTGCATGTCATATAGAAGACTTCACAGCTTTAGGCTTTTGTACACATTCAGTTTTGTTATAAAAATGGTTGACAACGTTGTTATTTTAGCCCTAGGTTCAAGGAATCTGAATCCAGACCGGTTGTGATTACCAGTTCAAAAGGAAGTTTTTATAGTCCAGACTCAACTTTAAAGAGGGTTACAGATTTAGACTCAAGATTTACCGTCTTTGCCTTTTAATGACCAATACTGATAATTATTGGTCATTATTATTATTATTATTATTTCTAAACTAATTTTATTTATTCATTTAATTATTTTAGTTCTTACTTTTAAGTCTAGATAATAATAGTAATAGTAATAATAATAATAATAATAATGTTATTATTATTAGCATTATTACTTAACTAATTTTGTTTGGTTGGTTGTTTGTTTTAGTTCTTCTTATTATTTTTATAAAAATAATAATAAAAATATATTAATACCATTTTTAAAAAATGATGATGAACCTTAGGCCAGATCACAATGACCATCTAATATATTTAAGTTTAAATAATATTACTAATAATAATAATAATAATAATAACAAAAATGTTATTTATTTATTTTAGTTCGTCGTCGTCTTATTCTCCTCCTCCTCCTCCTCCTCCTCCTTCTTGTTCTTCTTCTTCTTCTTCTTCTTCTTCTTATTATTATTATTATTATTGTTGTTGTTGTTGTTGTTGTTGTTGTTGTTGTAGTTGTAGTTGTTATTGTGATTTTATTTTTTTTTTTTTATTATGAAAATAAAACATGATAAACCTTAGGCCAGGCCATAATGACCATTTAAAACAGTTAAGTCTAGATGATATAATAATAATAATAATAATAATAATATACTAATTTTATTTGTTTGTTGTTGTTGTTTTTGTTCTTCTTCTTCTTCTCCTTCTCCTTCTTATTATTGTTATTATTACTATTATTATTTATTATTATTATTATTATTATTATTATTAAAATATATTATTAAACTAAAAATGTATGAACCTTAGGCCAGGGCATAATGACCATTAAAACATTTAAGTCTATATAATAATAATAATAATAATAATAATATACTAATTTTATTTATTTATTTGTGTTCTTCTTTTCTTCTTCATTTTCTTCTTCTTTTTCTTATTATTTTAAAAATATATTAATGACATTTAAAAAATTATGAACATAATAATAATAATAATAATAATAATAATAATAATAATAATAATAATAATAATAACTGTTGTTATTACTATATTAAATTCATTTATTTATTTGATTGATTGACTGATTGATGGTACTTCTTACCTTTTATTAATTATCTCTGAAATAGATGTAAATGCCATGTATTTGGCCGTGGTATGGCCATTATGGTCAGGGCTAAGGTTCAACAGATTTTGGGTAGAGGTGTCGGTAAACGGCGTGAAGATGACCTAGGCCAAGTAGTTTCTCATTCAAGTTGAATTAACCCCTGCGCCTTGGTCCCCCCCTTCTCTCTTTTTCTTGGCCTTTCTCATCCCTCCTCTGATCTAACCTGACAACTCCTGAGCTACTGTTTCCTCCTCCTGCTTAACTGAGACCACATTTCCCTTCGGATGGAGTTCTCAAACCAATGGAAACCTCTGCGTTGAGCTGCATCTGGTTTGAATCTCCTGGCGTGTGCTGCTGTTGTCACAGTTAGGCCCTGGAACTTGGCTTTAACTTTGATTCTTCCTCCCTCCACTTCCTTTGGTCATGTGTCTGTGGTGTTTGTGTGGAAGACTTGTGTGCAAGGCTTTTCACTTTATGGCCTTTGGTGAATCCGCTGATCCCTTTCGCTGGATCTTTCTCCGCACTGTAATCCCAGGCGCCAACCACCACTTCCCCTGTAAATTCACATAACGTCCGCTCGTCTTAACTGATGCGTCTTTATCTTTTTACAACTGCACCCAATGCCCAGTTCAAAGAGATTTGTCCCATGTTGCATTTTTATAGCTTGTAGCTTTCTGTTTATCAGGTAAACACAAATCATCGTGCAGTAGCAAACAATAAACCCTGTCTAATGTACTTTCACTCACCTTTTCCACGTTTGATACCCACAAGCCTGTGTTCTTGGTCAAGTAGAGAGTCTGAATTGTGTAACATATCTATTCAGTGTTCTTTTGCAAGCACGTTATGTGTTTATTACATCACTGAATACTGCATAAACAGTTGGGTCACTCTTTCAATTTGTGGTCCAGCATGCATTGGGACATTTCCATTCTTTAATAACAGTTGTGGTGAAGAAAGTGTTTTTGACACAATGGCACATGAAATTTCTTTTTTTCTTTTCTTTTTCGACAGGATGCAGCTCGGAAAACCATTCCAAAGATGCTGGCCGAGCTGGATCTGGGACGTACGGAGAAGTGTGTGCGGGTAAATTCGGTGTCCAGCGGCCTGGCTGAAGCTGACATGGAGGTTATTCTGCAGGCAGACGTGCTTCCCACAGCTCTCATGCTGCCAAAGGTGGAGGACACAGGAGAAGTGCAGTGGGTGAGTGAGTCTTTTAGCATTTTAAATTAGCAGTTCACCTAAAAATGAGCATTCTGTCATGTTTTACAATTTCATTTATGGATTAGAAAAGAAGACATTTTGAAAAATTAACTTTTCTATACATAGTAACTACACCGTTAGTAGCAGTGACTATAAAATATTTTTAAAAAAGCAGTCAATTAAACCCATGTTTTAAGCCTTACTTAACCATGACAGCCATGACAGAGCAACATTTTAGTTGATATTTTCTGAAAAGTATAAATTTTCAAGATACTGTACACAACTATGGAGTCAGTAGGGTTTTTTAGTTGAAAAAAAAATTATCATTTTATTTAGCAAGGATGCATTAATTTATTCAAAAGTGACAATAAATACATTTATAATGTTATTTAAAAAAAAAATCAGATAAATAATGTTTGTTTGTTTGTTTGTTTAACTAAAATGTTTTATGGTTTCCATCATTTGGAATAATTAGAAATGGTTTTTGAGCAGCAAATTAGCCTATTAGAATGATTTCAACCTATTAGAAAATTGAGAATTGTCATCACAGAAATAAAAAGAAAACAGGGTTAGTAAACAGGTTAGTATAGGGACCAATTCTAACTATTAACTAGTTGCTTATTGCATGCCTATTATTAACATATTGGCTGTTTATTAGTGCTTATAAAGCACATACACCTTGCGAAAGTATTCATACCCCTTTATTTTTTTTACATTTTGTTATGTTGCAGCCTTTTTTTTAAACTGCTTTAATTTTTTTTCCACATCAATCTTCACTCCATACACCATAATGGCAAAGCAAAAAACAGGTTTTTAACGTCTTTGCAAATTTATAAAAATAAAAAACAAATGTAAATGATTCCATTGCATGAGTATTCATACCCTTATCTGGGACCGTTTTAGAACTCATATTGCTTGGAGATGTCACTACACTTTGAAGGGAGTTAACCTGTGTCAAATTCAATTGAATGGGTATGATATGAAAAGGCCCACGTGTCTTAATAAAAGGTCTAACAGGTAAAAAAGGAATATCAGAGCAAAAAACAAGCCACACTGAGTAACTGATGGAGAGGGGCTTTAGTTATAGTGGTGACCAAGAACCTGATGGTCACTCTAGTTGAACTCCATGATCATATGTGGAGACTGAAGAAACCTACAGAAGGACAAACATCTCTGCAACATTCCACCACTTAGGTCTTTTCATGGTGGTGTGGCCAACCTCAATCCAAAGACACATGAATATACACTTGGAATTTGCAAAAAAGGACCTAAAGGACTCTCAGACTGTGAGAAACAAGATTCTCTGGTCTGATGAACCTCAATTCCAAGCATCATGTTTGAAGGAAACCAGACACTGCTCATCACCTGCAGAGTACCATCCCAAAAGTAAAGTGTGGTGGTAGCAGCCTCATGCCGTGGGGCTGTTTTTCAGCGGCAGGAACTGAAGGACTCCTCAGAGTAGAAGAAAAGCGCAGTGCACCAAAATATTGAGATTAAAGTTAATGAAAACCCAATGTACTTATTTAATTTTTATTTTTATTTTTACTAAGTTTACGAAGTGTGACAGTTCTGTTTTTGCTTTGTCATTATGGTATATGGAGTGTAGGTTAATGTGGGGGAAAAAGTAATTTAAAGCAGTTTAACCTAAGGCAGAAATGTAACAAAACGTGAAAAAAAGTAAGGGGTATGAATACTTTTGCAAGTATGTTGCTGTATTATGAGTCTACATTCCTAATCCTACCCAATAACTAAACTTAACAACTACCTTACTAACTATTTATATGCAACAATTTAGGAGTGTATTGGCAGAAGTTGTAGTTAATAGTTTGTTAATAGCAAAAATTGGACCATAAAATAAAGTGTGACTGAAAACAGTTGATTTTAAATTATAATAAACTTTTATAATGGTACTATTTTTACTGTATTTCTGATCAAACAAATGCAGCCTTGATGAGCATAAAAGACTTATTACAAACTTTTGAACAGTAGTGTTTTTCCCTCCAAAATTTAATCAGCACATTTTAGCAAATATTGGATTGTGCATGTGTTTCCATGATTATGGTTAGATTATAGGTAATGTGACATACATGATAATTTCATCCCACAAATTGTAGTCTATGCCCTGCTTAATGTGAAAAATGAGAAACTAAAAATACGTCTGATGTGCTCTTGCATTTTCCGTCATTTGCAAAGAACACAACACCCTCTGAACTCATAGGGTAAGGCGAAACCACAGGTCTTTTCAAAGCAATAATAACAATCTTTTCTATTAGTCTGTACAGAGGACTTGATCCCTGTAGTCAGGCCCGGGGAGAGATGAGGCTGTATATCTTGGCATCAGCTCAAGAGCGCCATGACATTTTTAAGCTAGCTTCACAAGACAGATGTCACAAAGTACGTCTTTCCCCTGGAAACACAGGGCCTCTTCAATAAACCTATACTTAGGTTTAGGATTTAAAATCAAAGTAGGTGGACACTTTAACCACTCATTGTCAGATGGTTGGTCAGTCAGTGAGTGGCATTACAGATGGCCTCAAAGCTAGCAGACATAGACTTAAAGCCACAAAACACTCTTTTCCCCTGATCACCTCCATGTGTGTGTGTGTGTGCAAGAGGTGTTGAGGATTCTTCTAGACGTCTGTTCGTCCATCAAAGCGGGGCTTCCTCTGCCAGGCGGCCCCAGGAGGCCCCTGGTGGCCCCCAGCATAGCCAATACACCAGCCCCCAAATCCCTCCAGCTCATTTCCCCCAACCAGCCAACCCAGCCCAAATCTGCAGTATTCAGCTACTCTGCATGAACACTGAAAAGACCTGAAAGAAGCCACAATGTCTTAACTAGGTAGATGAAGGGAGGGAGGGAAGCTGAGAGATGGAGGGGGCCCCTAGTCTGTTGCTCACAGTTAGTTTAGACTAGAAGCAGGAAGTTTTTAACTAGTGGTTTTAATTAGTGCTCATATATTTCCCGGGCCGCTTGACGTTTCTTCCCTTTTTAATTGCTGACAGGTGTTCATATTTTTGTCACTAATTCTGGTTCGCTGCCATTTTGTCTATTGCTTTCCTCTGAATTTGCTTCCTCGGTTCTTGAGCGTAGTCCATAAACAACATAGTTTATATAAAAAATGGACAAAAAATTATATTTGTTACCCTGGACCACAAAACTAGTCTTAAGTAGCACATGTATATTTGTAGCAATAGCCCAAAGTACATTGTATAGGTCAAAATTATTTTATTTTATGCCAAAAATCATTAGGATCTTAAGTAAAGATCATGTTCCATGAAAGTATTTTGTAAATTTCCTACCGTAAATATATCAAAACTTAATTTTTAGTAATGTGCATTACTAAGAATTTCATTTGGACAACTTCAAATGTGATTTTCTCAATATTATGATTTTTTTTTCACCCTCAGATTCCAGATTTTCAAATAGTTGTATCTCAGCCAAATATTGTCCTATCCTAAAAAAAAAGAAATATTGATCCTTATGACTGCTTATACAAAACTGAGAAATTATTGTTGCATACTGCTGGCTTTAGGAATCCCCTCTCACCCACATGTAAAAATAAACCCATTTTCAGAGTAAAATTATCTACACCATCAGCCATTCACTTCCCACTTAGGCACTCAAAAATCAATACAACCTCTACGCATATGTCACATTGGGTAATACAGTGTGTGTGAATGCATTAAAAAGTGCACACATATGTGGTGGGGGTTCGAACATGCTCTCCACATGCTTTGCACACGGTCGAGCTCATAGCCGCAGCAGGATACGGGAGATTGTGAGCGAAGAGGAAGTCATGTAGTACTGACCTGACATGGGCCCACTGCTTTGAAAGTGGCGTGAGACAAACATGAAAGGAGAGAGTGTTTCTCTCTTTATCTCCTTCTTGCTGTCTCTGATCATTGGACGGTTTGGATGCATTGTCATACTTGCCTATTCAGAATCCTTACCTGAACTCACCATGGTCACAGTTTCTCTAAAAATACCTTAGTTGCTGGCGTTTTTGTTGCTACGATGTATTTTTGGTGTATTGATATTATTGACAGCTATCCCCAAAAAGTAAAAGTCTGTTCTGTAGGCAGAAACAATATAATTAAGTAATTTGCAGGTTGTTTCTTCTCAAAATGACTAGTTCTGTGCCACTACTGGTCTGTTTCTTTGCAGCCTGACCTGGCAACATTGACTCAACCAATGGCATGACTTGTGGGCGGTACCATCTGTTTGGCCAACCAATGGAAGACAAACTCGTTTCATTAAAACTGATTTCATTTGCTGATACACAATCACCTTTTACCAATTTGTTTATTTTGACTTATATTTTTGGCCTACGCAATAACAATAAGTGCAGAGACTGAACATCAAGTCATTTGCAAGTTAAGTTAAATAGCAACGTACTAAATAAACTATTTAAAACAGCAGCGTTTTGATGCCTAAGTTAGTATTTATTACATTTACTAGCTAATCCAGTGATGGTGTTATGTTTTACTGTGGAATGAAAGACATAATGGAGCTTTTTATTATAAAATTTGAGCACTTTAAAATCAGCTGTTTTTTAAATACTGTAAAATAATCACCAGCTATCAAATGCTATTGTGTAGGATTAAATATCTCTTTTTCCCTTGTGTGTTTGTGTGTGTAATGAGCAGTCAGCGAGTGTCTAATCCAACACACAACACAAAGTCGTACCACTACAAGCCTGATTATCTCTCTCTCCTCCTTCTCTTCTTCTGGTCCCGGCGGCCGCCCCTAAATCCCTCTGTTGTTTATTTTCTTCCCCTTTTTCACGTAGATGAGCGGAGGAACCTCCAGACTGATTTGTTGCTAAAAGATGGACTTACTTGTTTCCTTTTGTGTGAAAATCTTCTACTCTCCCTTTCTATCCTCTCTCTGTGTGCTTGTTTGACTGACAAGGCTTATTGGACTATAACAGGCGTAACTCTTCCCCCCCTCCTCCTTTTGTCCGCAGACAATTCTCCCACAGATTCGGAGCTGTGCGCATTCTTTGGCCGCCACACTACTGAGTCCTGAAAGGAACCAGCTCGAGTCCCGTCCCTCCCCGTCCGCTCCTAATTCTCCCCCCCCTCTTCACCAGCACACGGTGAAATGAGCACTTCAGCAGGCCGGAAACATTTAATCTGGCCCTCTTTTGAAGAGAATTAATTGAAACTTATCCACTTGCCGCCTTTTTCGCTCTAGCGGCTCCCTCGCCCCAAAATCCCTGCCTCGTTCCCATCCGGATCATGGCGGATGGGGCTCTTGTGTTGGGTTTTTGCGAACGCCCTGTAGGGACCGGAAAAGCTTGTCACCTGAGAGCCGTATTAGCGCTTGCGCGAGTGCGGTTCAACGTCGAGTTCCCCTCCGAGAGTGTGTAAATATTGAAAAGGCCGATCGGTACCGAAACTTGAAGCACACCTGTAATTTGTTGTCACTCGTCAACGTCCTAATGGCGCCTCTCCATTAAAGGCGCGTGACGGGGCAGGGCTTTTGATTTGATTGAGGGCTACATAAACGCTTAATTTTGCTGCCGAGTGGCTATTATTTTGCGCTGAAATCCGGGGCCGTCGGAGAGGGCAGTGTGGCGTCTGATAAAAGAGACGGTGAGGAAATGGAAGGGCCGCCAAACAAGCCCTTCCCTCTCCCTCCCTTTTCTCCGTTCGAGGGGAATATTATGCTAAGCCGTTGGCGTTTTTATGTTGCCATAGCAGCATTACTCCTGCAGGGTTGTGACCTCAGATGATTACAGTACAAAGCTTATTGGGTCTTGAAAACCCCTTTGAAGATGAAAAGTCTTTGATGGTTTATATTTATGCAAATCTCTCAGATATGATTTATCCTACTGAGATTGAATGGGGAGATGATTAAAATTCCCCCATTAGAAAAAAATCCCTCAATGAAGGCATATTCTTTGAGCTAATAAAACAAGTGTGTGTGGGATATTTTAGCCTTTATTTGGAAAACTAGCCTTGACGTACCTGAGGTTATTTTAATCTGCTGTCCCCGATGTGTGAAAGAGAGACGGAATGGGGGGACAGGGAATTACACTTTTCTGCTTTGAGTTTTTTTTTTTTTTTTTTTTTTTCCTCTTCCCTTCCCTTCCCTTCCCTTCCCTTCCCCCTCCTTTTATTTTTTTGTACAGGCTTTAAAAGAAAATATCTGACAGAGGGAGCTTTTGTGTGTTTCCAGATGATAGATTTTGGAATTTGGGCAACCCCACTGGCAGTCCACGGCTAGCTGTGAACTGGTCTGTTGGAAAAAATCGGAATGCTTTGGTCTTCAAAGCACCAAACTTCATTTTAAAGCCTTCTTAGGTAAGCTCAAATATTAGCGGGAAAATGAATAGCGCGGAGAAGTGTCGTATCACACGTCGCAAGTCTCACGAGTCTGTCCGCCGGGGGAAGCCGAGGCTCTGCATAAAACTGAAATGAAATGCGCTCCCAGACAGCTCAAATCTCATCCCTTCTCTTTTCATATTCAGCGCTCCTTTCTTTGTAAATTCAGACAGGAACCTGTAGTATATCTCGAGGGCCCCTGTGAAACAGGAGTTGTCCAAAGACTGTGTGAATCCTGTCAAGTTTTTGAAGCAATATTTATTTCTTCTTCTTCTCTCTCCAAAACCCTGAGTCAGAAGTTTTTCAATTTAATTAGGCATGGTTTGAGTAATGTTGTCTCTTTAAATGTGATTTAAGGTGGTGTTTTTGACTGTGTGTGTGTCCGTTTCAGTTTGTTGACAGGTTTCAGCGATACTTAAAAGGCAGAGAGCTCAAAGAACCCATCCGCTTGGTCACCTTTGTGGAAACTGCTGTGGGTCTGCTAAATTTTAAGGTAAATAATGACTTCATAATTTGACTTAGAAAACCTAAATTGCCCCTATCTTGGAAAAAATGGACATTTTTGTCCTCTTATAAATATGCAGCTCCTTTTTTCCTTTTGATTATTTTTCTCCCCCCTCCCCCAAACCCTCTGTTGTGCTGGCTAGACGGAATCCCAGAGCCAAGACAGGGAAATATTGCAGAGTCACAGCAAGAAGTGAAATTAATTTGGAACTCAACAAAAGCATTCAAGAAATTCCATCTGCTCCGTGCCTGACACGGTCATATCACATTCCAGACTGTCTCTCGCTAGTCCTGCTTCTGGGGTTAGTTACAGCCTTGGACGGTCTTCACAGATTTCTAGATTTCCCCATCCACGGGGACAGAGATGGGCCATTAATTGTGTGTGTGTGTGTGTCTTTTTTTAATATCTGATACAGTTCCATTTCTAAACACAATATAAAGAACAGAGGCATGGACAGCGATTAAGGGAGTTTTAGGGAAAATTAGAGTCGTCTGACTGGGTGACTTGATTGAGTGCCAAAGCACACATGCGCACACACACATGCACAGCTCTTAATTTTCTCTTTCTCTTGAAGGCAGTGTGTGAAGCACTTCGAGATCTTGGGCCAAAGGCAGGTCTTCATCATGACGGAGTTGTCTTCGGGTCAGATGACTTCTGTGCCAGCATAGGTCTGCTATCTTCTTATTTCACTATTTAATGCCTTTTTTTCTTCTTCATTCATTTATTTGTTGAATGACAGTACCATAAATAAATTATTTTCATTAACTGATGAAAAAGATGCATTTTTATGATATTATGTGACCCTGGACCACAAAAACAGTCATAAAGGTACATTTTTTTAAACTGAGATTTATACATCATCTGACAATATTCAATACAGCACAATATTTAGCCGAGATACAACTATTAGTTTTAAGTTTTGATATATTTACGGTAAAAATTTTACGAAATATCTTCATGAAACATGATCTTTACTTAATATCCAAATGATTTTTGGCATAAAAGAAAAATCTATTATTTTGACCCATACAATGTATTTTTGGCTATTACAAATGCACCCATGCTACTTAAGACTGGTTTTGTGGGCCAGGGTCACATATATCATTAATAATTATGTTTTTGATCCTGCAGGAGCCACACGCACTAAAGATGCTAAAGAACTCCTGTATGCTCGGCAGAAAGTGGTGGTCACCACCAAGGCTTTCGGTCTCCAGGCAATCGACCTTGTTTACATCGACTATCAAGATGTGGAAGGACTAAGGCAGCAGGCCAGAGAGGGCGCGCTTATGGGCTTTACTGGTACGTTGACTGCTAAGTCACATTACTTTTTTTTCTGTTTATTTGCTGTATGACATCCTGGCCTGATCTTTCTTAAACAAAATTCTATTTTGAACTCTCTATTTAGGATCTTAATGAAAATACATGCACATATGAATAATTGCAAATAGTGTATACTGACTTGAAAATTGTTGCACAAGCAAAACATGTAAGAGAACCAGTGATTGGCTGAAAAGATTAGCATGATAATATTCCAGTCTTTGATAAATATTCTGGGTTAAATTTTAAAGTTCTTTAAAATATACAAAAAAATCACAAAAATCTGTGTAAAATATTAATTACATTTCATACATTATGTATGTATGTATGTATATATATGTTTATATATATATATATTATATATATATATATATATATATGTGTGTGTGTGTGTGTGTGTGTGTGTGTGTGTGGATAGATAGATAGATAGATAGATAGATAGATAGATAGATAGATAGATAGATAGATGGATGAAATTTGAAGAATTTAAGAATTTTGATGTTAAATGTGACCCTGGGCCACAAAACCAATCATAAAGGTAATTTTTTTAAAATTGTGATTTATACATCAACTGAAAGCTGAATAAATAAGCTTTCCATTGATGTATATGACAATATTTGGCCGAGATACAGCTATTTGAAAATCTGGAATCTGAGGGTGCAAAAACTTATAGGGAGAAATTGCCTTTAAAGTTGTCCAAATGAAGTTCTTAGCAATGCATATTATTAATCAAAAATCAAAGTTTGATACATTTACAGTAGAAAATTTACTAAATGTCACAACACGATGTTTACTTACTATCCTAATGATTTATGGCATAAAAGAAAAATAATTTTGACCCACGCAATGTATTTTTGGCTATTGCTACAAATATACCCATGCTACTTAAGGCAAAACTTTGTGGCATCTTTTTTTTTTTATATTTGTGTTTTCATTGCTGTCCATATTGCATTGATGATTGTATTTATTACCTGAGCTTTTATTAACATACTACATATATGAAACTTCAAAAAATGTTACCGGCATGTGTTTATCAGTGTACGCATGCGTACACGTTCTTTTATTTGTCTGTGTGTATTCCTTACTTACAAGTGTGTTTGTGGGAGATAGACGCATGTTCGCAGCTCAGCGCTGTGTGGGTTTGTAGCCAGGCAACGTGTGTTTGTATGTGTGTGTGTGTGTGTTTGTGTGTGTGTGTGTGGAGTCCTGGTGAGCGGGTAACTGGCCACGGGAGGCCAGACACAGCCCTCCTCTGAGCCTCCGCTAATGAATATGTAATTGCTGTTTGCAGAATACACACTGTTCTCCCTGCACATCTCTGTATACACTAGCACTGCCATTCCTCCAGAACACAGTACTCCAATGCTAAAGATCACTCGCTTTTCTTCTGTCTTGTTTCTTCGTCATTTTTTTAACATCAAAATTCCATCTAGCATGCTTAATGACTGGATTTAATTTTAAACACAATTTTATTATCATTTAATGATGATAGAATTGCAACTCAGGAAAAAAAAAAAAGGCTTTTCATACAGAAACTATTTTAGGAGTGTTTATTTGATTGATTGAAGGGCATTAACAACCGTTATAAAGGAAATTACCTTGATAACCATAGTCTCTCTAAATTACCATAAAATTATTACTACTGTAAAATCATGTAAACTATGTAAAAGATGTTTAATTTTTTTTTCCCCATCAAAGATTTTAATAACCACTGCACCGCAGTAAATCAACACAATTTCACTTAAGTAAGTTTTTGTATTTTAGCAGAAGCTGTGAATGGCATGCTAAAATTTTATAAACTTATTTAAGCCAACTCTATGATTTACTTTTTATAATTATTTTACAGTTTGTGCCATCCCAGGATATCGATGGGGGTGCCACTGCAAGGTTGTTTGTTTTTATTTCCCCAGCAGCCAGCCTGCGGGTTGATCGTGCCATGTTGCAGCCCATCAGCCGGGCGCTCTGTTCAGCAGCCTGTCATTAGGCAGGTGGGGTCGGGTTTGATGACTCTCTTCTGCCTCTCGTGCGAGTCTGAATTGGAGCGGCTCCTCGTGCAGCATGCGCTGAGCTCACCACCGTTCTGTTTGCCACTGCTAGTCTGAGGTCCCTGTGTCGGGAGGCCTACAGAAACACTGTTTACAGTTTACACCCTCGGTGTGAAGTGTGTGTGGATGCGGGTGAGTGTGTGTATGTCTGTAGGCTATTGAAATTGCATGCAGATAAATGTAGTTCAGCCTTTTTTGTTTCTTTTTTTTTTTTTGCACTAGACTTGCATGAGCAAATCTGTCACTTTGTTAATGCAAATAGAGCAATTGGGGTCTCAGAATGCTTTTTATAACTAAAATGGTTCGTTGAAATCACTTTTTGTATTTTGTTACAAAATTATTTTTATCGCTTTGTCAGAATCAGAAAATTGTATCTTTGTGTTTAGGGAAATTTTTCTGATTTTAATATACAAAAATAATTTTGCCATAAAACACTTTTTAAATATTTTCCTTAAAGTGATTTATATTTCTATTATAGTCGTATTAAAATAATAATTGCGCAGAATACTACAACAGGCACATCTTTATCAGCAGACAAGCAATTAATAAAATCAGGTACAAAACAGATAAAGTTACAAATTAACCAAAAATTGTATCCTCTCCTCTTGTATGTATTTCCCTGAATTTATCAGCTGTGAATTATCCTTGGCTCCTCTTTATTTCTAAAGGAGGACTTTTAGTCACAACTACATGTTGTGTAATGAATAAGATACATTTTTGTTTTGTCTCCTAAAATGAAAATGTATAAAAAGGTTAGTTTTTTTTCAGTGTGTTAATTTAGACATCAAAATAACATTTTCCTTTATTCCTTGTATCCTTTTTAGTTGCTTTTTCTGCCTTTTTGATAGATTTTGTCCGTCTATGTGAGATTTTAAGAATCATCTGACAGTGGCACTCTGCTAAATGGTAGTGAGCCAACCAGACGTACCCAAACCAGATGGCACCTCGTGATTGGCCGAACGACATCAGGGAGCATTAATGATGCACAGCGGCCGCCCAATAGCAGGGCTGCGTTTGGGCTCACCACGCCCACTTTGTTCACTCTGTCACTAGCTGGCTCAGAACAGACAGCTCCTGAACAGGTGGCAGTCTGGGGAAGGGGCATATTTTGTTGATGTGAGGGAACGACCCCCTGCCAGTCTTTTCTGGGATGGGCGTCACAAACATGGACCTTGAGCCTCAGCTTTAGGGTGTTGATCCAACAGGCCGTCTCCTCCAGAGCAGCAGAGGGACAGTACACACGCACACTGGTGATTTTTCCGTCTGCAGCGCTGTTGGCTCAATAAGAGAATGCAGTCACCAAGCTGGTTTGCTTTATTTACATTGAAGCGCATGCTTAGCTGTCATTGGTTAACCTGACGCCTCATTCGCTTCCCAGCTGCAGCATCAGATTGTGTCGTATCTTGCAGCATTTGGCTTTTGGCAATGTGTAAAAGATGCAGAAAGTGACACCTGTGCTGTTGCAAGACTGTGTTAACATATGACTGACATTACGCCGCAATATGTAACATTGTGTGCTAAATTATGTGGGAACTCAATGGATAACACATGGCAGAGACTGTTTCAGAGGGGTTAACTGGGGTAAGAGCCACAGATGGAGCTAATGGTTTTCTCATGTATTAAATTCTACGCCTCTCAGCTAGCTACCTTTCCGTATTTGTTTTAAGAGACGAGCTGAAACAAAACATAACAGATATTTCTGAAATTAAGCCTCATCACCCAGAGGTTTGATCTGGGAACATGTCTCGATTATTATGGTGCAGTACTGGACAGATGTTATTTTTGAGAATAAGGTTTCTGCCGTCATGACTTTAATCCGTTTTAGCTTCTTAGCCGATGCTGCGAAGCATGGAGGAAAAGAAAATGTGTTTTTGAAAATACCATCCACATTGTTTTAGGTTATTATTATCGTATCATTTATTATTGTGTTTATCAATATAAATATTCATACGAATTAAATAATACAATAACTTCAAGTTTAAAAAACAATGAGAAAGATATCATTTTAATTGATCAGATTATCTCAAAGCATTTTTTTGAGATAAAGTAGGTAGTAGATGCATGAGTTCCTGACTTCAGATTATAAATCATTTCACGGTCATATATACTTTTTCACCCCTGCATTGGGTCATTAACACACATAACTGAGCTTATGAGAGGTATCAGTTGCTGCTGCCCATGACATCTATATCTGTGTGTACTAGTGTGTGTGTGTGTGTGTGTGTGTGTGTGTGAAGTGTGTTGAGGTAACCGCATGTGTGTGGCTCTCACACGGGCCTGTAATAAAAGCAGCAAGTCAAGTCTCACAGAGGCTGCTTCAGATTGGAGTGTAACTAAGCGTGCAGTAAAGTTTCAGAGTTCAGCGGGGCACGAGGCGAAAATCGGGATGACACCCATAATTCATAGCATCCTCTGTCCCTGCTGTGTCCCTTAAATTCATTCTTGGTCAGGGAGCTGTACTGGAGAAAGAGGAGCAAATACCCACCAATGCCTTTGCTTCTGTGAAGCAAAGCCCTTTAAATGTGGAGGAATAATCCTAGATGATGGGTTTTTTTTCTGTTTTTACAGAATTATCACTTCCTGTAGATTTGTATGTGAGTGGGTTACACTGTAAATGGTGTACTAAAAATAGAAATAAAAAGGTTTACATCTAAATAAATAAATATTTATTTAATGTGGCTGACCTGTAGAGAACACTTGAATATTACTAACTCTTATTATTGGTTGGACATTAAAAAATGTTAATTAAGTATGGGTGTTTTATAATTTAAAAAAAATATTTATTTATTTTTACTGTGATATTTCCTTTAAATATGTGACCCTGGACCACAAAGTAATGCACGGTAAGTAGCATGGGTATATTTGTGGCAATAGCCAACAATACATTGTGTGAGTTAAAATGATATTTTTTTCTTTTATGCCAGAAATCATTAGGATATCTTCCTTGAAAATAGTTTGTGAATTTCCTACCGTAAATATATCAAAAAATAATTTTTGATTAGTAAAATGCATTGCTAAGAACTTCGTTTGGACAACTTTAAAGGAGTTTTTTTGTTGTTGTTGTTTTGTTTTGTTTTTTTTTTTTTTTGCACCCTCAGATTCCAGATTTTCAAATAGTTGCATCTCGGCCAAACAACAAACCATACATCAGTGAAAAGCTTATTTATTCAGCTTTCAGATGAATAAAACTATAGAGATGTATAAATCTCAATTTCAAAAAACTGACCCTTATGACTGGTTTTGTGGTCCAGGGTCACATATGCTGTTCTCTTTGGAATATTTATTTAGTGTTTGTTGTACAACTTCTTTCTAGGAAAACAAGTGATTCACCCCAACCAGATCAAGGTTGTTCAAGAGGAATTTGCCCCCAGTCCAGAGAGAATCAAGTGGGCCACAGAGCTGATCGCTGCATTCGAGGAGCATCAGAAGTTGGGAAAGGTGCGTGTTCGGTAGTTCCTCAGCTTCCACATAGAGATCTGTATTATTTTCCAGCCTGATACAGCATCAAGATGTCCTCCATGACGCATGCTGCACTGTAGCTTTTGTCGGAGAAAATCAAATGAGGTGTTGAATATTATAGTTCCTAATTTAGTGCATCATTGAGTCCTGCGTTTTCTGCTCGGTAGGGCTGCGCGTGTCTGAGATGTGCTAGTAATGTACAATCTGCCAGTAATTCTTACGCTAAGGATGGCCTGGGGGTGCGTCAGCGACGCTCTCCCCGTTCGGCTCTTTGCTCACAAACTGAGATTCCGGGACACAGTTGCTCGATTTATTTTGCGTTTTCCTGTACATTTCTATGCCCTCTTCAATCTCCTTGCAGATTTGTTACAGAAAATGTTTGCAAAGTACCCACCTGAGGTTTTACTGCCTCTCAACATGCCATTTTTAGACCCTCTGCCAGCATTACATTACATTTAGGATGCATATTTACTTTCTTTGATGCATATGTCATGTAATTATTGAAACTCTTTCTTCTTTAGAGGTTAGGGCTGGGTAGACTGATTAAAATATCCAGCTCGGTACAGTGGTGCAATGAATAGGAATATTTTAACGCTATCTCACAACCAATTCGTACATATTTTACAAGGTGGCTAATCTCATACAAATTTGTATGATTTCAGTAATGGGTAGGTTTAGGGGTGGGGTTAGGTGTAGGTAATTCATACAAATTCATACGTATTGTGCAACTCATAAAATCTGTACGTTTTCACTAAAATCGTATGAATTTGTACGAGTGAGGTCGTACAAATTAGCCACCTCGTAAAATGTGTACAAATTGCTGTGAGATCGGGCTGGAATATTTACCATGCACAAAAATGACTTCCAGCTCTGTCAAGATTTTTTTTTTATATATGTATTATATATGTGGGCTCTCTTTTTTTCTTGGCCCTTTTCTTGGTTTTCTCTAGGGAATTTTTTGAATAACCATCCTATCTTTCTTTGTAGTGTCATTGCAGCTATGTAGAAGGAGATGTTCTTCTAGACAATATCTGCCTTTATTTTTATTCAACCAGTGTTCTGTTCTCTTCTCCTCAGGGGGCTTTCACCTTTCATGGCAGTATGATTGACATGCCATCTCTGAAGCAAGCTCAGAACATTGTCACGATGGCTTCAACTGTTCAGGGAAAGTGAGCCAAACCTGAGTTCCTCAGACATCAAAATCTGCACCATGCTGGCTGAGGCGTGCACTTCACGTCAAGAGCTAAAAACGACCTGTGCATTTGTTTAACCGGCAACAGAGATGATGTTCTAGTTGATGTGTTGATTTCAGTTTAATGGACTGATTATTTTGTCTTCTGAAATTCCCGGCACATTACCATTTTAGTTTGCATTTGTGTGTGCGTCGTGCCCGCCCCCTGCCTCTCCGGTGTCAGGGCAGACGATTGGCCGTGGTAAAGGTTGTGCGTGCCCGACGAAAGGGCAAACAAACAGGGCCGCCCTGCCGTCGAGCTTCCATTCAGCCCGAAGGCTCCTCCAGGCCCCAGAACATCAAAGCGCTATTTGCCAAGAAGCGGCTGCGAATTTACTAAAACCAACATTGAGAGAATGAGCCTGTGAGCCCGCTCTAAATTGTAGGCCTTTGTTTCAGGGGGCTCAGCAAGCCAGTTTGTTCTTCAAGACAAGGCTTGAATGTGTCTGCAGCCTGGCGTAAGCTCTACACGGCGTGCCACACGCTCTCTCGCAAACACGTACACAAAGGGCTCGGCGAGGGCTCGCTCTATGTAAATATCAGCAGTTTTCCATGGCTTTGTTTCCCGGTCAGTGGTTCCCATCTCTCCATCCAGCTTGGAAGTCACCGTGAACATGGCCAAGTCCTCAAAAGACATGCCGCCGTTGTCCATTTCACCAGTGCTCCTCACACACACTTTGTCAAGAATGCCTCTTTTGAAATAAAACTCCAGGATGTCATTCCCAATGAATGACCATCCTTTCCACCCTTGAGGGCGTTGTTGTTGTTTTTTATGTTGTGTTTGTCATGAATACATCCTACAGTACGCTATGTTCCCGCTCCTTGCTGCTGGTCTCCCACGAGCTGATGACATATTTGGCAGAAATGTCTAGGGCGGATTTGTCTGGGATGGGGGTGGGGGGAATGGTTGATGGTTCAGTTGGTCACTATGGTAATAGAGGCCTCTGCATAAAGCGGGACTGAATATGGCGTGATCAATAGTGTCTGCAGCGAGCGACTCAGCCCGAGCTCTGTGCCAGCCTCGGGATGCAGACAGAAAGATGGAAGCCGCTGCTGTGAGCGGCCCAAAGGGCCCGACAGTAAGCTGACGGCCTGGCACCCGGCCCACACCTCTCCGCCGCACCCCCCCCTCCCATGCTCTCTGCCTTTTGCACTCATTTATTTTTCATTTTCTTTGGAATCGTCTTTTTGGACTCATGTCAGACAAGCCCTTTTGCTGTAAGCGCTCTTTAAGCATGTCTTCAAGACTCTCAATCAGAGCCTGAGACCGTAGGTCAATGGGCCAACGAGATGAGATTCATCTAGAGCCGTCCCGCATTTTAGTTAGCTAAATTGTTCACCACAATTTATAGAAACAGAAATTATGCAAAATTCACGCAAAAAAAAAATTGCATTCTTTTTTATTTATTTATTTATTTGTGTGTGTGTTTTCCTACTTAACTATATTTTGGGGACAAATTTATACCCAAAAGTGAGCAAAACCTGACAAAATTGCGAAAAACCTCCCATTGGGGACATCCCCATTTGTAAAGCTGGTATAATTTTTTTTTTTTTTTTTTTTAATTAAATGCAGAATGTTTTCTGTTAAGGGTAGGGTTAGGCTAGGGGTAGGTTTAGGTTAGAAAATGTATAACTATCTGTATTTAAAAACAATAGAAGTCTGTAATGTCCCCATTTAGTTAAGTGTGTGTTTGTGCATTTATTTTTTCAGGGTTTTTTTTTTTGGACCCCATTGACTTCAATTATATAGACAGGAAATGTTGGAACATTCTTCAAGGTATTTTCTTTTGTCTTCTCCAGAAGAAGTAATTCATACTGGTTTGGAGGGTGAGTAAATGATGCAATTTCATTTTTAGGTGAACTGTCCCTTTAACACAGCCCATGCACAAAGGAGCTCAACCTTTGAACTTTGTAGCCTTTGTAGAAAATAAGTAAGGTTAGATATTAAGATATTTGATCGTGGATTGATATAAAACTAAAGCTTTTTGACTGCCACTTTGTGGATTTTTATGACTTTGTGGGGTTTTTTTTCCCCCAGCAGTGCAATTAATGCTGATCCATGCACTAAAGGAACCGTTAATTTTATTAATTATGTTGAAACTGATCTGTGTAGCCAAAGATTGAGGGTTTAAAGGATTTGCGTACTCTGTTCACCATAGATCAGCGATATGCTACTTCCTCCCACTTCTTTGTCATTTTTCATGACATTTCTATTATGCCTGTAAGTTGACATAATCTTTTCAGCTCACAAGGCGGAATTATTTAAATACATTTACTAGTATTCCCAAAGAGAGTACAATACAATTAACACGAATAGGACCTTACCTAATCTTGACAGCACTCAATTAGGCTTGAAACACAGTCCTGATGGTTATGTGCTGAGATTGCTCTCATAAATTATCTGATATCAACCCAGCAGAGAAAATGCATGTATGCAAAGTGCTTTCAGAGGAAAATTAAAAGGAAACGTTTTACATATTTTTCATTAATCTCAATGGGACCCGTGTGGCAGGGAGGATTTTGCTCGCCTAATTTCTCGCCAAGGGATCTCCCAATAATGACTTCATTCTTTTACTAGACAATATATGACAAACTCATTTCAACAAAGATAATTCCCCTGCAATAAAACGAATCGTTTACAACAAGAGCAGGCAGGAACCATTTTGGAAATAATGTGTAATTGAAATGAAATTGAATTTATTGGCATTGGGTGTAATGAGTGAAAATTGAACTCTAGTAATGTTGTAAAATGTCTGCCGTTTCTTTGCACGTAGGTTAACGTGACTTTTTAATTTGCTGGAATATCATTAACAGAGAATAACTTAATATATACCACTGTGGAAAGCGGAAGCACATGCGACGCAAATGCCTAACTTTAAAGACATTTAAGAGGAAAAAAATATTTAATAATATGCCTTTACCTCTTTTGAGAAAGTATTAACAAAACATTAAAATACAAATTGTTATTGCATTTGGGATATTAACTTACTGAGCACTCCATTTTATTACCTTAGGGATGATTGTAGTAATAATAATAGTAACTTTAATAACGTGCGTGAATTATGCTGTTATGCCCACGTTTTTGTGTTGCTCTCATGTCTGCATTTCAATTTAAACAAGCCTTTAAAACAAAAGTTACAAGTATCAAACGATTCGAGCCCTACACTTTTGAGTGATGTGTATGACTTATTTCCCCCTTCATCTCTGCTTTTTTATAGAGGGGTTATATAATTAAATTATTTTAGTTTTTTCTTTTATATCTGAACCAGATACAGTCAGAACTCTTGTTTTATTCCTAGCGCACCACTTAATGTCACAACCCAACGTGAGTTTGTTTATTGTAATATAAATGCATTTAAAATGTTCCATATTTCCTAATGCTCCATATTTTTGAAACATTAATTATGCTTCTTTTTTCTTTCATAAGCTGTTAAAAAGATTATTTAGTTCATGTGTAGTATTGTAAGCTTAATGTTTGGCCAGAATACTGAATGTGTGCTTGAGTGAAGGATAGTTTTCTCTGAATAACCGGAGACTTTGAGCTGACTCTTTATTTGAAATGGAGACAGATCAAAGGACAAACCCCAGTAAACCTCCTCCGGTCTTTGTCTGCGGTTGCTATGGCTTCGAGTCGAGGGGCCACGTAAATCAGACTCGTTACAGTGCGACAAAAAAAAAAGTCTCCAAAACTTTTTTTTGTTTTGTTTTTAGCTGACTTGACCCCATGTATGTTTATTCATGAAAGTTCGTCTTAAGAAAAGAAATACAATGTCAAAAAAAGGTGTATTTGTGCATTGTTGTCTGTTGCTTGATTTATTAATTTCATTTAATGAAATGCATATTTGTTATAGAAGTATAATAATAATAATAACAATTTACTATGAAGTGTACTCGTTTTTAATAGGGATAAATGACTTCATTAAAAAAAAAAAAAAAAGACAATTTGACGTTTTTAAGCAATACTATTTTTTTTATATTTTATTTTAATAACATCTTCATCGTCAGGGTTATAGAGAACTATGAGCAGATGTAATTTCCACCTCACTGTTAGTATCTTAGGAACAGCCCATGGGTGGATTCCCCAATTATAAGCCCATGGCAGCCCCCCTTCAAATTGACTTTTCCTTCTGTTGTGACAAAATGGTGCAATTGTCGCGTAGCCTCCAGGATAATCAGAGCATCATGGTTTTATGTATATTATGGCGGCTGGCTCATTATCACACAACTGCTCATGAATTAGAGAGAAATTAAAACAATTCCGCTATATCTTTCATGAATGCGATAAAACAGATACGCTTTTGAGTGCTGGTGAGCTTGCTGTGTGACTTGACTGCTTGGCGCAGCTTGTACCATCTCACCCACTGGCTTTCTGATGAAAGAAGAACAGAACTTTAAGAAGTGTGCCGCCGGATGCTGTCAAAATTGGGGGCAGGAAGAGAATGGCTGTTCATAAAGGCGACATTTATTGCTTCTTGGCTGTTAGGACTTTTGCAGTTGAACCCCCTAGAACGGTGCAGATGCATCCAGACGGAGCAGTCGAGAGGAATATATGATCTGTCCGCTCTTATAGTTCGCTGTCCGATCATATCTGCACTTGCATGAAGTTATAATGAGTAACAGGTGCATTGTGAAATAAAGTGGATGCACATTTATAACTGCAATACGTTAAAGGTAAACTAAGGTTTGCAGAGTGGAAAAAAGTGAAAAACTGATAAAAGTTGTCAGTCAAATCACATTTATTTCTATAGCTCAAATCAGCTAAACGGTACTTACAAGGATAAGGAAAACATATAGCAAAGTCAATTATGGAAACTCACTTATTATGGAAACGATTCAAATTCTGCTATAAAACGGCTCTAAAATGACAATAGAGTCATTATTTAGCTCCAGCCAGTACTGTGCTGGTGCAGTTCAGTTCAATAACAGTGTAAATAATATTCATTTCGAAAAGATGTCCTTTCAGTTAAGCAGTTCTTCCTTGTCTCATAAATTCCGGGGCGGCTAGTGAAGTCCTAATATTGATTTTAAGTTGATAGTATGTTGCTCTAGAGGCCTCTGCGCTTTGGATATATCATGGAGTGACCCTATAACCACCCACACATGCTTGCATCTTTTCCAGCTCACTTAATTGTCAAGTATTGAGTCATGGGAACGCGAGCGGCTGGTTTATCACCTTCTCTTGACACCGGTTCTCCCTGAGTGGTCTTACTCTTTCCACCCTGTATCTGGTATTAAACAAGCCATATAAAACACATCATTTTTTTTAATTCTCTCTTAAATTGTTTCTACCCTCGGCGGGAAACTTTTAAACATTAAGAAACATTACATATATGGTGCTCAATAGGTCATTCAGCTAGTTGCAAATGTAATATTTCCAGCTTTAACTCGTAAAAAAATATTCACATATGAATAAGCTATAAATTAAAACGTTTTATCAACAAGTATGAAGAAATCACATCACGACATTAATAAAGTTAGATTATGATATTATATAGACTATAACCTCTCTAGAGGAGGACGATGGATCCGATGGGACATATAAAACATGATCTGTATTTAGCATCACTAATGGTTTGCAGTCACTGAATTACTCTCTTTAAATTTAATCCGAGTATAAATCGTTCTGTATATATTTCATCTTAGTTCAGTTTAAATTTTACCTTCTGTTAAATGTTAATTATATCTTTATAAGTGCTGGCTTCTGATTCTTTGTAAATTCTACGTTTGAACTCTGAAAATTAAATTGTCAAAAGCTTAAACAATCTTGTTCGTAAACGTATCGTGTTATATATATATATATATAAAAGGTTTATATTTTTGTGGTCCTAACATGTTCAGCGCGTGCCTGTGTTTGCACAGTCAAGCTCTTAATTGTAGTTTATGACATCATCTCTGCTAATCCAATTAAACATGTTTGTCCTATAGACCCAGAACTTTGTGAAGAGTGAATACCGCTGTTTAAGGCAGGGCAGCCGTCAACTTTCTGGCTTTGAATTAGATAAATGCATTTAATTGGTTGAACTTGCTTGGGATGGGAAATTCTTTAATGCACTTTTTTAAGTATGAATTCATGTATAAATGACTGATTACAAAAAAATACATCGTAACAGAAACTTGCTAAACATGCGTTTGAAAGATATACTAAAATGAGCGTTATCGAATTTTTAAAATCACAGCCTGCTAGGGAGAAAAACCTGAGTAGATAACATATTCCCAGATAACTACTACAAGAAATACAGCAGGGTGAGAAGAACCTTCCAAACCTGTTCGAATGGTTTTTGATAAAGACAAAACCGAAATTTACAAGACGTAATTCCGCAGAGAAAAAGACCACAGGTTTCATGACACTCATAGTTTAAGACAATCTTTTGAGTTCGTTCAAATACGTTGAAAATTTGAAAGTTTTTAATAAATTTAAATCGGTATTTCAAAAAGACTGTTTTTATATAAACGAAAAAGTTCTCTTAACCATGTGGAAATTTTGGTTTAAATTAGAAAATAAATGTATCTATTTGATATCTTCGAGAGAGCTTTTACTGTGGAAATTAAATATTATTAGAGCACTTCTACCCAGATGAGTTCCATTTGAAATATATGGAATTGTTTCTTCCAGATTTTGTTTAATAAAGGAGCCTCAGATGACTGTCTGGTTTTACCCAATATAATCAACACAATATTACCGGGACAAAAAAGTGACATCTCCAGCACACTTTTGATTACTTAAGTCACTTGCTTGCTTTATGCACCGATCTGTTCACGTCTTATTTAAATGAAAGAAGAACATGTTTTTAACTAATAAAGACTATTAAATAAATACATTAAAATTAAAGCTTTAAATAGTAATGTATACATTCTTGAGAACAGTGAATTGAATCCGACCAGCATGTAAAGCAGCACAGGACTCATGAATCATTTTATCATGCCCTTTTACTTTGCACAGTATGACAACCTTTATTTCTCACTTAAAGATGAATTGTGAGTTTTCACTTCAGCATTGCCTATAAATGTTAATAGTGTTGGCACTCCTTTTTGTCTAAGCTGTTTATTGCTTTTATATTTGTAGCCTTCAGAAAGCTTTTATGGAAATATTTATTTTATCAGCTATATTTAAATAATAAAAAAAAACAGGTTACTAAATCCGTTTCTGTCTCTATAACTTAAACCGCATAGTCCTAAGAACACCTTACGCATAATGTTGCCTCTACAGAAGAGAAACCACATGGAGGGAAAAACTTAATAAAACCTCACACCTCAAAGCCCTGTAAGCTGAAATGGCAGCTTTTTTGAATATACAGAGAGCATAAACACAGCAAATTATAACTCCAAGTAGATTTCAACAAACAGAACCTGACACCAAAAGGTGTCTCAAGTCAAACTAAGTGCTGTCACATACTCCCAGCAAACGGGGGACAGCGACATTTCACAGGGAACGAAAGGAAATGTATTTTTATCTCGTCTATGTTCCAGCAGACTGTAGTTGAGCGTGAGCTGTCAAATCAGGTTGGTGAAGGCGCGTATGTTGTTGGCGTGTGGAAGCAGTGATGCTCAGGTAAGGAGCCTCTCTTCTCTGAACCACAGCACAGCTGACTGCTCCAGGAGCCAAAGTAATGAGGGTTCCGCTGGGGGCCGCCTGGTTGGAGAGGTGGCTTAACCCTGCCTGGACGAGGCAGGAGCCTGGGCTCTGCTTTTTCAGTCGGAGCCCCTTGCAGAGCACGCGGCCCGCAAAGAACATTTTGACAATGCCAGTGATAAGCACGAGGTGATGAAAGGAAGCTGTCCGTGAAGGCGTTTCTGTTGTTTTGCATTATAATTTTTCGTACGTGAATAAAGAATTGCGGGTTTCAAAACAAGACAAACGCGCTCAAATTTTAGTGAGATGATTCTCAAGTGATTCTCAACAACCTTAGAACAAAGCTTAAATTAAATTACGGAAGAAATTCATTCATAAGCAAAGATAACCGCTTTAAAAAAAAAAAAAAATCCCAAAATTAATCTATTCAATGTATTCAGCCACAAGACACTGCATTTTATTCATAGAATCTTTCAATATTATAAATGCAAATTACTGTACTATTTCAACAATTTGCTTTTGATTCATGCAAATCTCTCAGACAGGCCAGCCTAAGAATCACGATCATCTTTATAATCAAATGTAACGTTTCCCTTGAGTCCATATTGTCATTTTCATGGGATTTCTCAAAACCAGACAATTAATACAACTGTAAAGAGAATTCCATGTGTGTCACTAAGATGAATTTGCTCAGTTATTTTAGCAAGATATGCTGTCATTTACCATTGAAGATGTCAAGAAAGGGGCAAAGGTGGCCATCCCCTAAGACATGTGCCTAATTATATAATTTGTCTTGTGAGTGGGACAGACCACTGTAAGGTCTCCACTGGGATCACTTCTTCAGCAGCCCGAGCCTATCATCAGTTTCATCAACCCTCATTTATGTAAGGGCACAGCGAGCGAGTTCATTTATCTCTTTTTCCATCCACAGGAACTAGACACGGTATGAAGACATTCAGTGGCCCACCAGATTCAGATTTAAATATATTCAGCAGCCATATACATATCTTCAGGTGACCTATGGTTTCTATGAGATGGAGCGATGATAGGCCTATTTAAACCACCAAGAGCAGCATATTTACATATTTGCTATTAAAGGGATAGTTTACCCAAAAATGAAAATTCTGTAATGAATTACTCACTCTCATGTCGTTCCATACTCGTAAGACCTTCCTTCATCTTCCAAATACAAATTAAGATATTTTTGCTGAAATTTGAGGCACAGAAACTTAGTAAGGACATTGTTAAAATAGTCCATCAGTGGTTTAACTGTAATTTTATGAAGCTATGAGAATACTTTTTGTGCGCAAAGAATAAAAAACTACTTTATTAAGCGATTTCTTCTCCGCCATTATTGAGAGTACCAATACGCATGCCTGCGATGCTGCTGACGTAGAACACGCATGCGCTGAGCCTTGTTTACCAGCAGAAAAATGCAAGTACATGCATCACGGTACTCTTGATAATGGCGGAGGACTTTTGTATAAAGTCGTTTTTTTAAAAAAAAAAAAAAAAAAAAATAGTTCGAGGCTTCATAAAATTACTGTTGAACCACTGATGTCACATGGACTATTTTAAGGATGTCCTTACTACGTTTCTGCGCCTTGATCGTGGTAGTACCCTTGCTGTCTATGCAGGGTCAGAAAGCGCTCGGATTTTATCCGAAATATCTTAATTTGTGTTCCGAAGATTAACGAAGGTCTTAGGGGTTTGGAACGACATGAGGGTGAGTAATTAATGACAGAATTTTCATTTTTGTGTGAACTATCCCTTCAACATTCAAAGTGGACTGAAAAGACACTTAAAAGTCTTATTAGACTGTAAATCTTATCAAAAACTAAAACGAATATATAGTTATAGTATGTTGTGGATTTTATTGTTTTTACAACTTAATTGGCATTATTAAATGCATTCCATTTATTAATTAAAAACCATTATGACTTCTATATCAAGAATCAATACAAGCAGAAGCAACTGATCCAAAGGAAAAAACAACAATGACATAGCATATGGTAATTAGCTTCATCAAGGAACTGTTAATAATATTTAAACCAAACATCACCACTGTACAGTTACTAATCTTCTGTGGTAATTCTGAGTTTGTGTCAACACTGTAGTGAGCCAAAATGCTTATCAAGGCTGGACATATGCGTGGGCCCGGGCCTATACTTATTCCGGGATGCGCAAACACAGCACTCTAAATCGCAGACTATGCAGCTCAGATTCGCACCTGCTGAGGGGGAAAGGAAGCATTGCATTCTGGAGATATGGCCTGTGAGCACGCCTAGCGTACCTTCACAAAATGTCACAGCAGTTATGAAAGCAAGTCATTATCAACTCAGGGGGACCCTTGACACTGGTCTATGAGAGATAGTTCCAGTAGTTCAAAGCCATGTCTAATGGCCATTCCAAGGTCAGCTTGAAACAGAGAAAGTGGCTTGTGATGTTTAAGAACATCTAGCCACCTTTGTGAGGCCAGCAGGGGGGTTCTGGTGGCTGGTGACACACTAGGGGTAGCACAGGGGATTCTATAGGTGAGCTCACAGGTTTATTAAGCACAGATTAGGCCTGCACTGGAAAAACAGGCTGTATGTGTAAGGCAGGAGACTTTTAATCTAACTATAAGAGTTGTAAAGTACAGTAAAGTCGATAGAAGTGGACTGGCTTTTTGAGGGCTTTGACTGTTCTTCTATTCTTTTTCCTCATCCATTCCTACTCCTTGCACTTGAGAGTTGTATATTTGTACTCGCTCTCTCTTCTCTTCTCTTACTGAGATGATCCAGCACTGTGGTTATCCAGCTGTGCAGGATGATTTCCTCTCACTGAATGTTGACCTTTTCCTCTATGAAAGATGCTGTATTCAGAGGCACGACTCTGATGTGCTGCTCATGATAGTTCGTCAGATGTGGAATGGATCAGCATCTACAGGACGTAAAATCAAAATGGGAAGCCAATGCTGTAAAGATTGTTACATGAATGCACGTTTGTGCATCAAAATATCTTCCTATTTTTTAATTAGAGAATTGTTTTACTGCAAAAATGTATTTAATAATATAAAAGTTTTTTTTTTTTTAATATATGAATACATTTATTTAATTGTACTTTTTAATATGTGATATCCCACCACCCATAATGCAGATGGGAACCGGAATTTTAACTTTTTAAACTTTTTAAACTTTTTAACTTAATCTGTTTTATGAATGTTTAGTGATGAAGTAAGGTAATGATGAAATAAGGAACTGTATTATACTCAGTTCTCCTTAAATAAAATTACATTTTATTTTTAAAGCTATATTTTGTTTTTATTATTATTATTATTTTATTTATTTAATTATTCATTGTGCTGCAGTGTATATCAAATTATCCAAAATGCTTAATATTACATAATGTAAACTTTTTGTATTACAATTTTTTTTTGTTTACTTACATGGTCTTATTCAGCAACCAACAACACTGGTAACCAGGATATATGCATATGCCAAGTAGTTTTATATTAACTATGTCCACAGTCCTCATTGAAGAAAGCTGAAGAAGAAATTATTTTTAGATCAAACTGCTTTTATATAAAACATTGACATCCTTTCATGTCAATGTTCGACCCGCAAATGCTTCTGAACATTTGCCACATGGATGGAGTGTTTTTCTATTAGAAGTCCAGACCTGCGTTTAGAGCCATTTAAACAGGACCTGTCAAATACAAGGCAAGCAGAGAAGTGGTCGCGTGGCTCTGAGGTTTGGTTCATGTGCTGTATAGGCTGAACAGACCAGGTGTAGAGCTCTGGCTCCTGGACATGTCCGTGGACGACCTTGCTCTCATCACCAAGTGCCTTGGAAAGCCTCCCAATCCTGGGGATCCATATTTGGACCAGCACCAAGTTTGGAGGCCCACAGATGTTGAGGAGAGGCCAGATATTATGACAGTTGTCTCATGCAGACAGGCAAGATGATTCATATGTGTTAGGGATGAAGGGTTCATCTCTGTGGTGAAGTTTAAATTCAAATTTTATTTTGTATTTTATCAAGAATTTATTTTCATGTATTTTTTTCTTTACACCAAATAATATATGTATATTAAAACAAAGTTTAAAAAAAAAGAATCCAGCACATCTATTTTCCTTTACATGATCAGCAATTTTACTAATGATCTGAGGTAATGCAATCACCAGTCAACTATTTTATTTTTTCATTTATGTATTTTTTAGTATACATGGCTGGTAGTTTACTTGCACACATTTTATTATTTTATTATACATTGAGATACAAGTATTGACTGTAATTTCTTACAATATGTATATTTAAAATAAACTTTTGCAGTCAGTTCACAATGATACCTTTCTGTTGGTTAATCTATAATTATATTTTTTTGTTATATTTTTTTCTCTAGATTTACCGGAATATCAAGACATGTTCCTAGTAAAACCGGGCATGCACCTCACTGATTTAAAGTGAGTGTTACAAGAGCTACACAAAATCTAAACGGCACACAGGAAACTTTAAATCTTAACCGTGAAAGTAAATGTCATGAATAGCAATTCTGCATTACAAACTAAAAAAAAAAATAAAAATAAAAAAATAATAATAAAGGCTCTTGTAGGCTATAATTGTGTTGTCGGAAAATGTATAAGACGTTATAATAATTTAATTATAATGAATCTAATATTAACAAACATTCCATTGCCAAACTGATCATTAGAAATGTTACAAACTTTGATTTGTGTATTTTCAAATTTCTGAAGAGATCTGTGAAGAGTTTTTCTAATGTTTGTTAATGACTTCTTCATGAAAGTGTTAGCAAAGAATCTTTTGAGAGATAAGTACAAATAAATGATGATGTGCTCGTGGAGTAATTGATTTAATGAAGTTCCTATGAAACTATTAAAAGCGAGTGGAGGTCAGGCGAGCGGCACCCCTGAGCGCTCATTGTCAGATGTTTAACTCAAGCAATCTTTTGGGAAAGACATCGGGGCTAATAGGTGAACTCACAGCTGTCTGAGTCGGGCTCGAGCTTTCAGAGCAAATAGCAAACAACTACTCATCCGGCCTCTAACTTAATGGGACGGCAAACTTTCTCAACAGCCTCTTCTTTACACGCATGCACGACGGACAAGCACAACACCTAATCAATAAGTGCGCTAAACGACTCTTAGTTACAACGATAAAAGCATGCAGCAACCTTTTTTCTTCAGAGTTGAGCTCATAAAACATGTACTCACGTTGCACTGTATAAACACCCCATGAGTTTTCGCCCATGCGTCAAAAGTTTTCTTGTCCGTGCTTTAGAGTTCAGTCTCGGAGTGCAGGGAGGAAACATGCAGCCCTGCAGCTGCAACTGGATTGTGTTTTCTCACTTATTCGGGAAACTTAAGATAGTAGGCAGGTAGGGTGCTTGGAAGAGTTTGGCAGAGTGCCTGGAGAATGAATATGTGCCCAGTTTTCTTGGTCTTCAAAGCATACTGTGGTAAAACAGTCAACGGATGTTTATAATACCTCGCATACTTGAAGTTGTTATTATTTTGAAATGGTTTGGAGGAGAAGAGTTTAGTTGGGTTAACATGTTTATTCGCGCACAGTTCTTTTTTTCTCCCGTGGCTGTCTTTAAAGAGTCCGACCGACAAACATTTTCAAGGCTTTTTCATGCTAAAGTAATATTTTAACAGTGTGTTCTCAATTCTGATTTAATATCTTGATTTTAAGTTAGGTATTAAATATTAAAATTATTTTTAAAAACGGTCACACTTTTATGAATAAAATGTTATACTCAGTTATGATTTAAAAAATGACTCATGAAATTGAGTATAATTGTATTTCGCACAAATGAACCTCAAATCATTTTTTTATCAATCTTAAACATGGTTGACAAGTGCACAGTTTTAATAATCCTTAGCTTAGAGGTTGACCAACCAAAAGAGAAATTAAAACCATTATGCTCAATTCATTTAATACGATTTTGGAATTATATTTGTCATTTCATATTTATTACACTTGTCTCTCTTTCTCCCTACAGACACTGGCAAATTTTCCATTAGTGCCGTAATTTACCTCTGAGACTTTGCAAGCTCGCAGATGAAATCTGGCAGTGTGAGTTGAACATATGTGCGACGTTAAAACAGATAAAGTGCGAAGTGCATTTTTGTTAATGGAGAAAGTATGGCAAAGTTGAATGTTTTCTTTTCATTACAAGTGCTTCACATGCTCTTGGTGCATCGCTTAAAACAGGGTGCACAATGACTCGGGTACTTTGAACCCTCGTCAAACGCATAATGAGAAGCTGACGGTGTGAAATCTGACTAGACTGTAGTAAACAGCCTCCTCTGATGTGATCATTCTGTCCAATAAAGGCAAAACGGGAGAGAACTCGCTGCGTTTTCACACTGACTTCTGCTTTGTCTTTTGAAAAGTGGCGTCTGAGAGTCTGACTCTTGGAGTTACTGATTTGCAGGCTGCATGTTAAGGTAGACCATGTAAGTGATTTCCACGGGCATTGCACTAAAGGAGAACAAATCGCTGACAAAGGGGGTAGCTTTTCGATTCAATAGCGTCGTTAGGACGACCGAAAAGTATTCCTCAGATAATAAGTTCTACTTCAAAGCGTCTCCCATTCAGCTGTGACTGCTGCAGCTTTTATGAAGTCCCCCCTTTTCAGTCCGAGGGGACTATCTCTTTGGTTATTTTTCACCGTGTTTATTTTGCACTATTCAAAGGGCACTTGTTTTAAATAAATAGAAGATCATTCTTTCCTTGAGCAAATAATAGTTCGTGGACAAAAGATGGGCAGAGCGCGCGCTTATTTCCGAATTAAACGTTAATGCGCGCGAGGGATTTTAAAGATTTGGGAACAAAAATATGAGCGATTCCGATGAAGAGCGAATTGACTGCTCTAACGTAGCATGAAACTAAAGGTCAGCGCGACTGTATCTTAATAGAGTGTTTCCAATTGAAGTGGCCTTTTTCCAGTGCCCGGTAAACACACGCGCGCTTTATGAAGCGCCCTTGAACTTCACACTATTTATGGGGCGTTTCACTGACACAAAACGCTAGATTTACAATCTCAAACGACTCACCAACTTGTGTGCTTTATTCCTTGGGGGTTAGCGTGATGTTCATTAGCATGGAAATAAAAATCAGACTTTCTTAGGAGGCGTTTTAGAACTTTCTTAACACGAATTTTCCACCCGCCATATGAAACGTCCAGGATGTGCCTACTTGTCTGTTTTTGCGCTGATATAAAATGTCGAGCACGCCGATTTTACGGGACAAGACGGTTCGTGGGAGAGGTTTCAGCTTTGATGATTGACCATTTAGCGGCAGTTAGTAGTTTTTCTACCATAAATATTCAAATGGGACCCATAGAAATCCTAACGCACCGTGCAGTCTTCCGTTCTGTTGTGGAGCTCTTTGAAGTGGTGCAGGACTTGCGCTGGTCAATTCTGAGTGTATAGTCTGGGACAGAGGGCACTTTGAAACTGTTATTGTGCGTTTTAATGAAGGAAATAAGACGGGAGACTTTGTTTCATATTCTCCATACAACTTTCTTCTTATTGTCAGGCAGCTTTTATGTCTTATATTCCCATGAATGATTCATGCATTGATGGCTTTGTGCTATTCTACTTTTCATAACGTGCACTATTAGTTAAGTGATGGTTCCCTTTTGAAATGACACTGAATGGCCAAAGATTTTTTTTTTTTTTTTTTTTTTTTTTTTTTAGGGGAACATCAAGAAAGAAAATGTTTTGTAAAACTTTGCTATTTTGTTTGGTTAGCTTCACTTTCCCAAGTTTAAGAGAAAATTAAGCATTACCTCTTACCGCAACAGTGTTACTCGTTAGTTTAAATCATAACTTGGAAATCTGCTGTATTTTTTTGAATGAAATACGCACACTGATTAAAGAATGAATCAAGGCCCTTTTTACTGAAAAGACCATATTTACACGTCCTGCCTTTTATTCAAGTTTTCCATATATCTATACACAAACATCACATTTCTTCACGACCTTCTTACGTTTTTTTCCATCAACACCATCATGCACCTCAACAGAAAGAGTTACTACACGGTTCATGCGAAAGATTCTTCACATTATACAGCCTATTCAAGTAAGACCTTTTTTACAGAACACGATAAAAAGCATCACTTCTTTTCACCAAAATTATATTATTCTTTGGTGTATCTGTACTTCCAGACCAACATTAATACCAGCAAATAAATTACAATGTACAAAACTTGTTGAGACGCTACGAAAACATTCACAAGCATCAATACCATATACTATTTACAAATCAGTCAGGGATAGGCCTGTCAATGATACATTATTTAGGGTCTCAGTGGACATATTTCGTACTCTTTAATCAGAGTTACATTGATTTTGCATAAAATATAGGTTTAAATATTTTAAATATCACAAAAACCGTCCTGACCACAGTTATTGTATAAACTTTAACAAAGACTCCACCCATTCATTTTTTGACACTGACAATATACAAGTAAAAACTTAAAATTATTGTCACTGCAATTTTTGCCCCTCAGACATTTAACGTGTAAAACGATTCTCTATAAAAGATTTCTGTGCAACGAAGGGGTGTAATAAAAAAAAAAACAGCCTAAACATAAATGACAAATCTTTTGAGCTCATATTTGATTTTGACAAGTCAGGTGAAATCTTAAAAAAATGTACAAGTCGATTTTTTCCATGACTGATATTTTTGTGGCAAGTTACAACTGCTTATCGTATGAAACATAAATTGCATCAATGCTCTGAGCATGTTTTAAGGGCAAACTGGGAGGCAAAATCTCTTCACCCACTGACATCCATAGGTGTTCCACTTCTTCGAATTGCAACACTTGAATTTTATGATTTTTTTTTTTTTTTTTTTTTTTGATTTTTTTTTATGTGGACCATTTATAATGAATGTATTCCTTGCTGTTCACATCAGAGCATTGCCCTTGGATCTGTGTGTCTGTAAGAGTCCTCGTCGTCGGATTCCGACGTTGGCACATCGCTGGAGGGGGTGTGTAGATTGTTTGGTCCAGCACTCCCTTGGCACACGTACCATTCGTTTAGGTTGGTCACCTGAGGCGAAAGGTTCGACGAACGGTTCCTGTGGGGCTCCAGGTTTGGTGAGAGGGCATCACCGATCGTCGTGGACGAGGGATGGTAAGAGGAGCCCGTGTTGGCGGAAGGGGGCGGAGGAGACTTGCAGTGAACCTTCATGTGTTTGCGCAGAGAGCTCGGGTGTGTGTACGACTTGTCACAACCCCTCACTTTACAGAAGTAAGGCTTATCACTGGTGTGGACGTGAGAGTGTTTCTTCCTGTCACTGCTGTTGGCGAATTTCCTGTCACAGCCATCAAACTCACATTTGAACGGCTTCTCACCTGGCAAAGGAGAAAAAACAGCAATTAGATATATAAAAAATCACCCATACATACTTTACATTTTCTTGTTTTCAAGAAAATAATAGCTAATGGATGATCTATTCTCAGCAAGCACTAGTAATGGATGGTCTCGTTTTGAAAATCACAACATTATCACTGTAACCCCACAGTACTTATTTTCTGCTATTACATATGGAATGTTCAGGCGCACCACATGACTTATGCAACCACTCTGTAAATGCTCTCATTTTCTCTGACTGAAGCTTGCCCAAACTCTTTTTTATTATTATTTTTACTGGATATGCAACTAGTCAACTACTGAAAACATTTCGGCCCGCCATATGTATCAGATTGCCTGGAGTAAAAGAACTGACCCGGCTTTACAAGATATCCAAATCACGTCAAAATACGTTACACGAAATACCGTAGGTGACTTTTACACATATTCAATAATGATTTAAGATACCACCATGTTACGACCAATATAAAGGTGGGTTTGACACGCTAGCCTACATATTTAGGTCGCAATTTACGTCAGCACGTGTTGGGAGCACAACATGAAAGAGTTATACAGTAAAATAACCTACACAATACCTGCAACTTCTTAACAACTAGTATTGACAAACTGTCACGTGAGTGCATATTTTAGTAACTGGAGGAAGAGCCTTACATCTACTAAATACCGTAATATTAAACATCTAGTTTAATATCATGCACAGCACACACGCATATCATTTTGTTAGAATACACGAGAGGAACATCATAAGTAGAGGCCTTCTTTGCTCTGTAAAAATATCAACATAGTTTTAATTAGAATGTAGTAAATGCCCCATGGCTGCCCCATTCTCTTTATTTACATTAGCATGGATCTATTCAGACACTGTTTGTAACTCCCTGTGGCTTTAAAGGAGACAAACACGTGCCGAAAACTTCGTGTTACTATTTTACCTGCAGCCTAACAAAACAATTTGTTATTATTAAAACAAGAAGCACTGAAATGCAATTGAAGCCTGATCTCTTCACCTAACGTTCTGGCATGTCTGCTTGATAAAAAAATCGCATGCATTAAAGAAAAAAACGCAAAAACACTGGTCTGCTCAGGCTGTACAGGCAGCAACAATATGTACATTGATCTCTTATTGTATTTTCAAAGTAAGTTCGAGACGCTTAGCAACACCAAGGGATACTTTTGCTTGGCAAATAGGCAGTGTAAACAAACAACCTCCTTAACCCTGGTTCTGTATGAATGGGGGATTTTTGTGCATGAGGAGGGGGGACCAAAAAGTGATTTTGTTCCCTCGTAGTAACTAACGTTGCTACATATCACGAACATTCGATTATCTGCCAAGTAGCGCAAACACGTTCAATAACAGACAGCTATGAAGACAACTTACGTTTTTTTCCAAGAATTTGTTGACTTGTGACTAACCTGTGTGCGTCCTCTTGTGAATCTTGAGATTTTCCGAGCGCGCGAATACTTTGCCACAGCCGGGAAAAGGGCACGGGAACGGCTTCTCGCCCGTGTGCACGCGGATGTGATTGATGAGTTTGTACTTGGCTTTAAACGCCTTTCCCTCACGCGGACACTCTTCCCAGAAGCAGACGTGACTGCTCTGCTCCGGTCCCCCGACGTGCTCCACCGTGACATGGTTGACGAGCTCGTGCATGGTGCTGAAAGTTTTGGAGCAGGGCTTCTTGGACGTCTGCTCCTGGTCAATCCACTTGCAGATGAGCTCTTGCTTGATAGGCTGCCGCATGTATCGCAAAAACGCCCCAGTGGCTCCGTGAGGAGCCGTGGCGAGGTTCACATTTAAGTTCATGGAGTTGTAGCTGTGCAGAGAAGAAGATCCATAGTGCTCGGGCCTGTGGCCGAAGTGCTCTGGCCTGCCGTAGATGTCCCCCGGTAGACCCAGCCGCATCTGCCCGTTGAGGGCATGGTGGTGGTGGTGGGCACCTGGGGCCGCTTGCTCGTGCAGTCCAGAGAAAAGTGGATGGGCACCACCTTCCGCGTGCCCATAAGCACCTGTTGGGGAAATGAACATGCCATGGTGATGAGGGGAGGAGGCGGAACTATGCTGGTCGCCAAGTGCATGCATAGCAGAGGCTGAGAGCTCTCTCCTGAGGATGAAGTCCCTGCTGGTGGTGTAGCCTGTGTGGGGGTGAGCCACGGGGAAACCAACTGTGGTCTGAGAAGACGTGAAAGATGCCGCGGTCTGGGCTTCGGGATGGCTTTGAACAGGCTGAGAGGGACTAAGTTTGAGAGCATTGGTCTGTGCCATGTGCTCGGGTCCAAATGGAGTGAGAGCCACTCCGGGGTCGTTGCCCATCTCCCCAGGGTGGAGGTGGGCATGGTGGGAGTGCGGGTGATGCCCCCCTATCCCCGGGAAGCCTGTCATATTCTGATGAGGAAGGGCTTGAGTCGATGCCAAATCCGCTAATCTTATCGCCGAATTCCTCTTGCTTAAAGGGGGCTCCATCACTACGCTGTCATGTCCACGCTCACCGCTATTGTTTTCGCCAACTACGGGCCTTCTGAAACCATTAAAATATATGTATATGGCCGTCTATAGAACTTCTTTTGTCCTGCCTCTAACTCTGCTTGCTCCTTTTCCCACTCTGTCCTCAAGCGATTGGCAGAACATACAACAGTTGGAGGACACAGTGGGGAATAGAGTTTAGAAATGGCACTGCGGGTATTGGACAGATTTCGGTGACTGGCAGTTAAGAGAACGAAGCGATTGGCTGTCTTTCAGCGCAGAGGCTCAGCGGGGTTCCGCCCCCTCACTCTCTTCATCACTGTTCACTCCAGAAAGTTGTGCTCACAAAGTTACAGGCAAATCTGTTTACCGAGACACACACACACACACACACACACACACGTGGAAGGATGTTGTTTTTCTCTTTGCACAAAACAGTGACACTACACACGCGGAGCATATTGTGCAACACCCCCACGCACCGTTTGAATTACATTTATAAATTCAAATAAATTAAATAAATAAAACAATGTCAAGCATGAATCTACCAAAAAAAAAAAAAAAATTCTTTTTTCAAATAAATCCGTTTTATTATGTTGACAAGTACAGACTAAGGATAAAATGGGGGTAATTAAAATAAAATTAAAGAAAACATCTAAATACAAACACACGCATGCTATACTAAACTTACTTGTTTCTAATTATTGCAATGCATGTATTTAGGTAAAACTAAATTATTAGATACATTAAACATTCTTACATGTGATTTTTATTAAACCAAACAAACGACAGGGGTTTACGCCCTAATAAACAAACTGCAAGAGGTTACGTTCATGAAATTTAGTCTAGTAACCGGCTTTGTCCAGACGAGTTCATTGTAATATAATTTTATAAAATCAACATTATCATGCAATTTTTAACAATTAAACATTACATTTAAATGCAATAAATTTATTATATTGTAATGTATAGGTTATCTGTGAATAAAAACGCAATTTTAAACACTATAGATCTTCGGTCCACTGGGCGCTGTCAGAAACTGAGATAGCTGTGCAGAAAATACAGAAGAGAAGAAGCGCCCCTTGACATATGCTTTAGAAAAAAACGTCTGTCAATAATGTCCCTAAAAAGCGTTCGGTGGTGTGATTCTTCATAATTATATATATTTAAAAAATCCATTCTTTTACCCAAAGAGTTTTTTTTTTTTTTTTTTTTTTTTTTTTTTAAGAATAATATTTTTTAAAAAATCACATAATTTCATCTCCTGTTTGTTTGTGTGTGCTGTACGTGTGTGTCATGATACACTTCCACGCCCTTTTAGAGTCCATGTTGAACTCAGCAGGAAGTGTATGCCATTGATTTAATATGTCTTAATTCAAAGACATCTTTTAAAATGCTTCAGGGCAGTTGTTACCATATTCCAAATAATTATTTCAAAAATTACCAAAGTACAGCAGAAGGTTAAACAAGCCAACCCTTAAGTCTTAACAATAATAAAAAAAATAATTACAAACAATTCTGCGTACAATTTTGAAGTAAAATGCCTTTTTACAATACTAAAAAATATATTTTTAAACATTCTTAATAAATGTGAAACATTTGTCAACATTATCGGTCAGACATTTCTGTTAAGACAGCACACCCAAATTTATGAAACCTTTAAAAAAAGCATTTTTAAGATTTTGTTATTTTTATGTTTATAAAGCACGTTTATCTGTCCTACCCTATAAGCTGCACCTGTAGTAACTGAAAGTGTTGTGATAAGCTATCATGCCTGTCAGCTTTGTCAAGGGTCTTAATTTAGAATGAATGGAACCACGATGTATGCCGGTTAATGTGACAGAAGCATTACAATCTATGCATTCTAATTGAGATTTACGACATCCCAGCGTTTACCTCTGAATCGTGTCGGAGGAACAGACCGTATTCAAGAATGTCTTTCAAAATAATTCAGTCGTATTGATTGCTGAGTAGGCTACACTTAAAATAAAAGTTAATGATGAGAATGTCATAAATAATAAATGTTTAAAACAAGCTTGTGAGTGAATGTGAATTTTCGATGGCTGTTATTTATTAAACGACGTAGCGGAGGGAAAAGGCCAGCACTTGTTTTATTACAACCTTTGAACAGAGGGGATTTCTTAATAAGTTCAAAGGGTAGCATATGTGGGTTCCACGGGTCGAAGGTCAAACACCCTTAAAATACCCAAGGTCACTAAAAGTAACCAATAATGCGTCACCATATTGATAATGTCATACTTAAAAGAAAAGCCTTGTCGCTTTGTCCAAGAGCCTTACACATTAATGGAAAACCATAATTCATAGGGGTATGATCCTTCATGTATTGTCATTTAAAGGTTAGGATTTTCTGCTTTCACATATAGAGAAAATAAAAATCAAGGTTAATATCTAGGTAGTAACGCATTTTTCTTTTTAATAATAAGTCAAAGTTGCTTTCCCTTGTGTGCTCGTGTGTGTTTGGTTTTAGCCCTTCCGAACTTTTTCCCTTCCTTGCTACATGAGAAAAGAAGAACAAAAACTGCGGCTATGTGTTCCAGGCCGACTGCACTCTCAGTCTAATTTCTCTTTCTTCTTCTCCCTGCCCATTGAAAAGGGGAAAGGTTTTTGTGGTTTTCTGGAGAAATAAAGAACTTCTTAGAGAGGTCGGCAGACGTGACTTTGAACTTGGATCAGATCCTGTGTTTCCTGTGGAGAGGGTAGAAATAGTCTTGGAAGAATGGTACATAACGTTCAAACAGCATGGCTTTGAGCTGAGGCACACAGAATTCCCAAAGTTTTATACATCCTCCGCCCTATTATTTACAGCTTAAAGCGTTCGGAGGAGAGGAAAGACAAGACAAAGTGTGTTGAGCGTTGGAGCGGGACTTTATGGGACTTAGGTTCAATGAAATTGTAAGTAAACCTCCTTTAACTGAATGTTCACATTTAAATGAACGCTTGAATGCTACACGTAGAACTTTTCCTTAAATCTGAAATGGTCCCTGGAGTAGCTTATGTACATTGGCCTGAAATCCGTAATGCAGTAACCCCATCCACATGTGCTCGGATAACTTTAGTTGGACGGCTTAGTTATTGTCAGCGAGTGTACTGTGTCGGCTACATGGGATAGGAAACGCTCGCATATACGCCTGTTCCGTAACCACAAAATACCGCTAAACTTGATTTTAAATAATGCAGATTCCCCGATTTATTCACGCAGAAAGACCAGGCTCTCTGTCCATGACGTCACTGTGTGTGTGTGTGTGTGTGTGTGTGTGTGTGTGTGTTGTTTTTTGTTTTTGTTTTTTTAATTAAAGGTATAGCATACTGTGCTTTTTTGACATGGGAATGCAACCACATCTAAATACATTCATTTTGTTCCTGGATGTGCTACAATATTTACTTTACTTGGTGTGCGCATATTTATATTTATGTGATTAAGAATAAGTCATAGTGATAGGAAAAATGTAGATAATAGCAAATGTTGTTGTATTTACTGTGTTTCAAACCTTATGTGCAGTTTCTGGTTCTGTTGTAGAGGAAATAAAATTGGTACAGTGTGTTTTCAGAGCGTTTTGGTGCTAGCTACGAATTAGTGCGTTTTTAATGCAATAAATTAATTAAAGTATTCAATGTAAAGATGATGTTGATGGCAATGACGAATGTGTGTATATTACCGACAACTCTCCTGCCTTGTTTTTCACGTCACTGAATCTATTTTTAGTACTTTATATCTCAGTAAGCTAATGTTATAGTTATATATGAATACACGTTTTTGTGTTTTGATGTGTCCATCAACATGATCACGTCCTTTATTCAAATGCTCCCGTCCACGTAGGCTACAAACTGGATGCAAACTAGTGTTTTAATGCAACATAATGTGTTGTCATACTCACTTGCAGACTGAGTCAAGGCATCTCGAAGCAGGTTTGTGAGCTTGTTTTTCATTCACATTAACCCTGTCTGTTTGCTGGATTACAGTATGCAAAAGTAACTAATTAGCCTTCGTTATAACATAAATATCCTACACATTTTAAGTAAACTATAGTGGCGTTTCCTTAAGTTTTACATGTCCACCTAAAAATTATGGGTTACATTTACTCTTATGAGCCCGCGTGGCAAATGATTTAGATTTTTTTTAAGCGGTCTGATTAAATGCGAGTATTTTTGCTCTCCTTCTACCTATTCCCCGAAAAGGCTCTCCGAAAAGTAGGCGGTAATTGTCGGTGGAAGATGGCGATCAGCGATTAGTTGCCAAAGGAGTGCGTTCGATTGGAGGGGCACCTGGGATTGATGAGGAGCGGCGGCCAATGAGAGCGCGTCAAATGAATGACCGGGCTCCAGTTAAAGGGGGCGTAAGAGGAGGTAGTGCCAGTCCACTGAGAAAGAGGGACCCTCCGAGATAAACATAGACAAGCGAAAGAAATAAACATTCCAATTCGAGATGCTTCAAGAACAAGGAAGACTCAGTAAGATAATAACTCGTATTTTCGTGTAATCCGAAAACAGCGACATCGGCTCAGTTCGAAAGGAAAAGCGCAAAGGAATCTTTTCATTTCGCTGCATTTGGGATTTTGAGTAACAAGTTATCCACAAGAAAAATATAGTCTAACTTAATACGCAAAGCTTTTTTCCTATGAGCGGATCGAACTTCGTCGCCTCATGTCGTGTTTTCAGATCTGGAAGTTAATATTCCTGTAGCGCATTCGATTTTGTTTTGTTACATGTTTTGTTGAAGCGCCGTGCAAAGACTGCTTGAAAGAGAATTGGTTTTGCTCAACGAAAAGCATGTTACTGGACGCTGGGCATCAGTTCCCTGGTTTGGGAGTGGGCACATTTGCCAGGCATCATCACTCCTCCAGTGAGATGCAGGACAGAGACTTGAGTTTAGCGCAGAACAGCTTCGTCGACTCGGCGCACATGGGCGCCTTCAAACTGAACCACGATCTCTCGCCCGGACAGAGTTCTGCATTCACGAGCCAAGCGCCCGGTTACCCCGCCGCGGCTCTGGGCGCGCACGCGGCTCATGTCACATCATATGCTAGCTCGCCGTTTAACTCCACGCGGGACTTTCTCTTTCGCAGCCGTGGATTCGGGGAATCGTCACCGGCGGGAGGCCAGCACGCACTCTTCGGCCCCACTGCCGGCTCGCTCCATCACTCTCACACAGACAGCCAAGGCCACATTCTGTTCCCTGGCATCCACGAGCAGCATGGATCTCACGGCTCCCCAAATGTGCTCAACGGGCAGATGCGACTCGGACTACCGGGGGAGGTTTTCGGGCGGTCAGATCAGTACCACCAGGTCTCCAGCCCAAGGACCGACCCTTACTCAGCCGCCCAGCTGCACAACCAGTACGGCTCCATGAATATGAACATGGGGATGAATATGGCAGCGCATCACCATCACCCCGGTGCCTTCTTTCGCTACATGAGGCAGCAGTGTATTAAGCAAGAGCTCATCTGTAAGTGGATCGATCCGGAGCAGCTCAGCAATCCGAAGAAGAGTTGCAATAAAACTTTCAGCACCATGCATGAGCTGGTCACCCACGTCTCGGTCGAGCACGTTGGAGGACCCGAACAGAGCAACCACGTCTGCTTTTGGGAAGAGTGTCCCCGGGAAAGCAAGCCTTTTAAAGCCAAATATAAACTGGTCAATCACATACGCGTGCATACGGGAGAAAAACCTTTCCCCTGCCCGTTCCCTGGATGTGGCAAAGTCTTCGCGAGGTCAGAAAACCTGAAGATTCACAAGAGAACACACACAGGTAATTATGATATTTATTTCTCCGTACGCTTGTCACATGCAAGTGTTGCGTTTGTTTTGGAGCTACAATGGGCTATTTTACAAACCCCCAAAATAGTATCGCAAATAGTGGTTCTTACAAAAATAAGCTGATTATGGTAGGTTGGTGTATTTTTAGACTTTGCGAGCGCATACTTAGATTGACGCTTAAAGTAGATTTAGATATTTAAAAGTAAACGGATGCTTGTAAGCACGAATACGATTCGTGTAAGTGAACGCGGCTGAAAACGCTAATGCCTGGTCTCATTCCGAGTAAATGCAATGTTTTGCAACAATGTGCTGAATTATGTAAGAGACTGTCGAGGGTTTGTGGTTCATAAACTTTAAACGGGTCAAAGGCGACTCGAGGGCTCATCGCGTGCGCAGAGCAGCCGTAAATCTCTCCAACCGGTTTAATGTCTGCGTGGACCAATGCTCGAGCACTCGGGTGACTACGTCAGGATTTTGAATTTACTCCAGTTTGTGCATGTTTTTGGCCACGAAACGGGCTGTTTTAATTGTTGTTAAAATTAGAAACAATGCATATACGCACGCTAACAGTGATACGCTTTACATTCATGACACAATTAGAAACAATGATTGCGAAATGTAAATACAGAGCGTACAGCTACACGTATACACATGCAAGTACATATGAATTACAAATTGAATACAGACCATTATCAACACAAACAGGACGACATAAAAATAAGAATATATTTCCTACTTTAGGAATGGGCGATATGTGGGCCTATTGTTATTCTTTCCATTGCATTGACAGTCTATGTGTTAGACAGGCCATTACCAGGGTTGCACATTTGAGCAATTTCCTCTTTAGAATACACGGAGGTATTGAGCCTTCTATTTGTCAAGGTGTTAATTGCATTTTGATTATTTCTAAGCAAATGGCGAAGTTTTGTGTGAGGCTGACAAAAGCTGAACGTTGAAAATAGGAAATGGTGTTATGTGACTGATTTTCCCCCTTATTTTAATTTTGTTTTGTTTGTACAAATTGTTCTATAATGTAAATCAATGCAAACGTAATTATCAGCAAAAAAAAAAAAAAAAAAAAACAGATTTTATATACAACACTGGTCACATTTGTAGATGTGGTTGTGTGACCCCCTGTGTCGTTGTAATCTCTGTGTTACAACTACGTGCACATGATAACCTGTCGAGTGATTTCATTTCAGTTTATTTAGAATGCTACGCAATTTATTAGATTTTATTTTTAGAATTTAGTCCTAAAATATTTGCATAAAAAATATTTTGAAGTGTACCTTGATGGCAGATTTATCCTGTGTTTAATGTGCGCTATTTTTGTTCTGTTTTTAAAAAGCTGAATTAAACCTTAACCACTAATCGTGTGAATGTTTATACGGTTTTTCTTCTCAGGGGAGAAACCATTTCAGTGTGAGTTTGAGGGATGTGATCGGCGCTTCGCGAACAGCAGTGACCGAAAGAAGCACATGCACGTTCACACGTCAGACAAACCGTATCTTTGCAAAATGTGTGACAAGTCCTACACTCACCCCAGCTCTCTTCGAAAGCATATGAAGGTAATTCTTCCAGATTCATCTAGAACACAGAATCAGAGATACATTATATATTTTTTGTTACTAACATGTTTGCTTCGTGCCAATTCGTGTTTTCATAGCCTACATTTAATTAAAGTGAAAAGTAAATAGTAAAATGCATATCAGATCATTAGCTAATGGATATTGAAAAAGTTAAAACCGACATTAAATTATCACTCATACATTGTCATATTTGAACGAACTACTGATTTGTCTAGAATTTCCACGTGAACAGTTTTAGCAATACATGATATTCACGATTCATTCCGAGGATCATTAATTATTTAATTTTTTTGTGTTTTAGGTTCACGAGTCATCCCCATCTGCATCCGACTCGTCGCCAGCGGCAAGTTCTGGTTATGAGTCCTCAACACCCCCCGGTCTGGTGTCCCCCTCCACTGAGACCCAAAGCAACAACAATCTGTCGCCTTCCTCAGCGGTCCACAGTTCCAACAACCACAGCAGTTTATCGTCTAATTTCAGTGAATGGTATGTTTAAGACTGTGCCATCCCAGAAGGAATCATTTCAGAAAACCAGGAGATCCATATACAGCTTGTACAAAACGAACGCTCCTATATTATGCGCTTGTCCAGCAGGATTAACACATTCCCACGTCGACAGAAGAAACGTGCGCAAAAGCACTAAACGTCCTCTTTTTGTACATACTACGCGCTCTCTTTCCCAATGGTTGTAATAGATTTTGTCGGTTTTTTGGTGTATAGATGTTCCTTCAATGGTAGCTATTTCTCTAACTGGACTTTTTAGTGCACATATTACCATAAAGTTGTATTATCATAATGAATATTGTGATCCCATTATGGCAAACTGATTGTAAACTAAACAACTATTAACTGGAAAGAGTGCCAAAGTCAACATTTAACGAAGACAGACACAATATTTGCTTGTGAATGTATATCTTAGTTTGCTGGGCTTAACTTGTGATGTTTTGTGCTTTGCAAGTTTGAATTGTGAAATATATTTGGAAGATTGTGGGGCAAATTAATGTCGTGCCGTTAAATATCTGTAACTACACCCTTCTTTTTGTAAATATCGACTGCCATATTTATCCATTTGTAATTAAATTATGGTATTTACTTGCTACAGATGAAACAATATTTATAAAGAATGTTTCTTTACTATAAATATGTACAATTATGGGCTGAACAGGGGCAGTTGTTTTGTTATATGTGTTTTTGTTCAAAGTTTGAGAAGTGTTTTCTCCATTATTGTGATAAAAAATTTACTGCATACAGATATAATAAAACGTGGTGCAAGTGTACAATCTTTACAACGCGTCGTGTTCTTTCCATGTTATCTACAGATCATATAGGTAAACTATGACAACTTTTAGGCCTTCTTTTTGTATAGGCTAAAATGACTTTAAACCAGAATTTACACATTAGTCTGAAAGCAAGACGCATTCAGCTGTTGTGTAGTGTTGGGTATATAGTTTTGAATTATATTTCCAAACACAATTCGGCGTTTCAAACACTAATGGTTTCTAGCACTGAAGGACGTATTTCAGCATTTTAAAAGAAAAAAAAAAAACAGAAACACTTATATGGAAACCTTCGCAAAAATACACAGGGATGAGTTCAGTACGCAGAAAATGTATTCACGGGAAAACTGATCTGACTTTTATAATCAGTACTATTAATAAAAACCCTTCCGCCACTGTTCGAGTACTGCATTTTTTTAATAAAACACAAGTGTTTAATTTTGGATAATGCCGCAGTCGCCCTTCCTTCCACTCTTGGGATAAAATAGAGTTTGAAATCAAGTGGCCGTGAACTTGAACTTGACTCTGGCACTCTTGTCAAGCTCTAGGGGGAAAAAAAAAACTTTTTTTTTTTCCAGCAAAATAAGAGGTGACTGGCAGGTTCTGCGACTTGTTTGCTAGATTGTAACCTGAATTTTGTATTTAATTTCGTGTGCTTTTCTCGGCGCTCAGAGGATGCATAAACAACTTCAGATGCGAGAATGAAAAAGCGGAATAAAATAAATCTAACAGGGGCATTTGACACTATGCAGCAACTTCAAGGAATATTGTCGCAGGCTATTTTTCGTGTATGATGATATCACTGACAGCACGAAAACAATCCTCCAGCATGAGTAATTAATAGACTGGAGGTACTTGAGAGCGATCGTATCCGTGTCACTATCTGTGTTCAAGCTCTAGTGCAATGTGTAGAACTTTAAACGCTGAAGGATCAGATTAATATTCATGTGTGTAAAGCCTGGGGGAATGGATAGACTGTTAGACGCTTTTCCTATTGTTGTTGACTGTAAAATCACCACCCGGTGCCACAGTGTGTTTTGAGATGGGCACATGGACATTATGTATATCCTACAGATTTTATTCACAGGAAATACAACTCGGAGCCACCCACTAGAAGCCAGTTGGTCGGTTCAGAAATCACCAGAACACTGATTATTAATGTGCAGTTGCCTATGGGCTGCCGGGTACAATCTTTTTCTTGAGTTATTGGCTGTTGATTGAATCGCACACTCATTGGCTTGTGTTGGTTATTCGCTGGATATATATATATTCTCTGTTGAGGTGTACTTTGACATAGTTGTGTGTTGGTGTGTTGACCTGTTTAGGGGAGGATGGTGTGACCTGTAGGGAGAGTGAAAGGTCAGCGTCCTGCGGAGCTTGGATGGCGTTTCCTTCTCAGCGCATGCTGCTCTGATATTGATCCGTGTAGAAAAACCTGCCCACAGAAGAAAATACTGTTCAAGACTGTACATTCCACTTTAAAACAGACTTTATTATTTTTTAAACACGCAGTGTTTCTGAATTCCTTCTACATACAACTGAAAATTCGAAAAGGAGTTTGGTTAGTGAATTCAAATCAGTGTTTTATAGAATATCCTACACAATAAACGAAACAAATATGCATAACGATACGAAACAATAAAAAGGCTAATATTAATAAAATAATAATGATGATAATAATGATACTAATTAAAGAAATAAATAATATTAATAAATAAATAAATGTTTTCCTTGTGTGCTTGAAAATGCATTTAAGTTATGTTTCAAAAGACTTGTTTTTCTTGTTTGTTTTTATTTATGACACTGATGAGTGCTGCCAACTGCCGCTCGTAGAGCTCATACAGCGGAGCTTACCATTTAACAGACCGGAGGGATAGGGGCCACCTACAAAAGAACACCGGCTAACACTATACTGTTTATTCTTTCTAAATATTACCGTTCACATTTCAGGAAAAATAATAAAAATGAATATATATTATGTAAGATTTATAAGATTAAAAAACGTTACTAAAGAACACCAAAATGTTAACCAAGAGCTGTAATTGTTCCTAGGCGGTGGAAATAACCTCACTCTCAATGATTAGAGCAATGGCTGCCTTCATTTTCCAGCCGATTTCATCCACACCTGCAGAAATATGCGCAGACATATATGCGCAGTCTCTTTCTTTCTCTCTCCCTCACACACACTCACACACACACACACACACACACACACACACACACAGTGGTAGTCCCACCGGTTTTCTCACACATACAGAATGCAATAACTGTCCAATAAAAGTTCCCCAACCTTTATTCTATTGCTTCTCTTTTTGTTATAATTAATTTGGACCATTTTTTTTCCCAGGAGAGATCAACAATTCGAGAGATGTTTTGGTATCATATTATTTCGCCTTATTGCACCCCTGTATAATTAGTCTTAATAATAAGTAGTTTTATCCTGTAAAATGAATTCTAAATTATTTTATATTTATTTAAATTCGCATGTACGAATTTGTCCAGATACATTATTATTATTATTATTATTATTACTGTAAGACAAAAACGTATCAGACGTATGTGCCAAATGTGTTTTGTGTTATAGTATTAGAGACTAATAAATAGAACAATGTTTCATTAACATCATTATGTTGATGAAACCGTCAAAGCAGCTTTCTCTTTAAGACAGGACAGAAACAAAATAACCAGGTCGGCCGTTTTAGTTAAAAACACGTGTCTGCAGATCACAAATGAAATCAGTAAAAATAAATTAGCAATGGAGGTTGTATGTTTGATAGAAATAATTTTATGTTGTTAATATCATTATCATTGCATTTGTTAAAAATCGATTCAAAACTATATGGTCTTGTAAAAACCTAGTGGGTGTTCTTGTGATTGACGTTTACTCTGATTAACCATGTCTAGCTATGCGAAACTGTTTTGGCAGTGTATTCTACTGAACTATGGTATAAATGATATGACTTAGGTGAATATTAATTAGTTATTGCCAAAGTGGAGTACAGAAAACGTGAATTAAAGGGCTTTGACTGATAATAAGTTACATATAAAACAAATACACACACTAAACGTAAAAATTTCTAGACTTCAAATGTTTATTTTGCGCTGGTTTACAGAGTGATATGAAGACAAATTGTAAACAACATGCAGGCCTATGTATCACCGAGAGTCCATGTAACCTTATGTGACCTACCATAATGCTACACCGTTCTGTAATTGAGGTCCTCACAAAGATGGCCAAAGCAACGGTTTATTCAACAGCATATTTGATAATAATTTTAATTAAATTCGGGTAAAATTTTGAACACCTGAAAATTATGTAATAATAACGAATTTACAGACAAATAAACGAATAGTATTTCTAGGGCTCATGCAGGTGTACCAGACGCAAAATAAGAGCAAATGTTTTAATTGACAACATTTTCACTGACTGCTGTAAAACAGCAGATACCAGAGTAAAACAATATAAATGTTTTGTTGTTGGGAAAAAGCGCACTTGTTAACACATTTTGTTACTTTAAAATATTCCTGTCCAATAAATAAATAAAATACAAATAAATACCTTTCAAAACATATTTTTTTCCATATTGTTGTTGTTGTTGTTGTTGTTTTGGGGCAATAGAGTTTTTATTGTTTTATTTTTTATTTTTTTCGACTCGATTTAAAGTGCACAAATATTATTACAGCGAGTAAAACATTAAAATTCAACTTGAAAGCACACATAAAGCTGACAAAATCCAGACTAACATAACTGAATATATTAAAATAAATAAATTATGGCTTCGGAAAGACGGATTCAGACATAGATTACTGACGGCCACTGCTGCAGCCACACTGTAGTTTACTTATACCAACAAATTGATAGACATTTGTCATGTTCATAGATCATAGATGGTTTGAGGAATGCTATAGCTACTTGTAACTGCTATTATGCAACATGTTATATGTATACATGTATACAATGTATACATTTAAACTCGCCATTGGAGAAAGAAGAGGATAAAAAGGATGAAGAAAAAAGGCAGGCATTCATTTAGAAAACGCTCATTTAAATCTCATGTGTTAACATTTATTTAAACGTGAAAACTGCTATTTTAATAAGTCTATTAAGAATAAATAGCTATATATAATACCTTGACTGAAATCATTGTCATATGATCATAAATGTAGGCTAATAGCCAAGTCCAAGTGGTTCAAGTGGTTCAGTGTCCAAGTGGTCCAAGGTTCACGTTAATTTACTGACGTTTTACGCACAAGAAAAACACTAACACTGAACACTGGCCTAACACTGAAGAGACATTCACTAAACTTTTTAGCAGTTCCATAGTATATACAGATTTTAGCTTTTAAGTGATGTAAAAATTTCATTTATTGTGAACACTTTACATAGCAAATGGTCCGTATACATGGTCTGAACTTAACTTAATAACTTAACTTAATCAGACTCAGAAACAGGTGCTTTATTGAAGGACATACTGCTTTATGTTAAAAAACTGTTACAACAAAAACAGAGAGGGATGAAAAAAAGTTTCTTATTGATTCATCATGTTTCTAATTAGGTTTGTGAGCAAAAAGAAATGAGCATCACACAAATGTAATTTAATTAAGACTTTTCTTTAGGAGCATCACACTGTATATAATTCTGCTTAAAGCAGAGCTCAGGCCTTTTCTCTCTTCCTTTCTCTGTCTGTCTGGCTGTTTAGACCACCCCTCTCTTATACTATGTTGGAAGTCTATGTACAGTTTAGCTTCCTGTTACAGATCTGAGACTTTCATGTCACAAGGAGTGGACGTAGACACAGGCTTTCTCACGGCAAATGTATAAGCTTACTTTGAGCAAGCAGGAATAGCTGTCACTTCTGGCCTATAGACACAAACAAAAAGCCTAATTCCTGGAGGAAATCCAAGCTGGCACCGCCTATTCAGGACAAACATGACCGAGCCATTGAAAACCTCCCCTGCTAAACACTTTCCCTTTTATATACGATCACTTTGAATGAGTGTTTTTCACTCACGGGAGTCATTTTGTTAGTGTGAGTCACACAAGTGAAGTTCAGTGTGAATTACGAAGTACAGTCATGCTACTGCAAACACTATAAACACTGTATTCCTCTTTCAACATGAGCCACATGATGTTTTGCTAGATCTAAATAATTTTGAGACTCCACACTATTATGAGCTTCTGGGAAATGGCTGGTTATTCAGAATATTCAGTAAAATAATTTCAGTAATTGTATAGAAGGTTATGAACAGAAAAATAAGCCACTTATGGATAGCTTTTTTGTTTTCCTTTTTTTCTGCAATGGTTCATTGATGGTGGTAGGTGGATTTCACACACACCTACAGATGAACGTCAGATTTGAGTCACTAATTGAAGTCTAATGACGCAAGCTAGTTACTCACCAAAACTCGGTTCAGAAGGTGCACCTTGTGTTATTGAGCCTGTGAAAAAGGTGCAGCTCCTGTTTTTGAAAAGTATTACTGGGCTGCGGCCTACTTTTTTATGCAGACCCCTCCAGTTTAGGGAAATTTTCAATTTCCCTGCACATATAAACCTAGAGTCACACCTCTACGACTTTGATCTTCAAACACAGCAGTTCTCTGCCTGAGGGCAGCAGCAGGGCTAAAGATGCTCTGAGAGTTTGGTTTTATAAGGACTTAATGACTTAATGGAACAGAGCCCCTCATGTTCTCCACCTTTATGTTGTATTTGTCATGGAAACCGGCATTAAGTTTGGAGTTACCTGTCTATTTCAGCATATTTATCAGATTTAAAGAGGAAGAGGTAATTGGACTCGACTAGCTGCTCTCACCAAATAAAAACCCCTCAACGCTGCCAAACTCAAAAACACGTCAGGTACTAAAACATAGAGAAGGAAAAGTATGCATTTTATGTCAAAACTAATTTGTTTTACCACTTAATTCAATCGGTTAATGGAGACAGTCAAAGTCTTCTGAAAACTCATACTTTCGATAAGCTGTATCTGAGACTCCCCACGTCTCTCTCCTGCTGTTATTCTTGCGTATAACGATACTTAGAGCATTCAGTACAATTCACACGAGCTGACAGAAATGAGTGTTGATGGCTCTTTTCAAAATATCAAGGAGTGTGCAGATACCCTCCCTTACGTCGCAGATAAGCTTCTTCCCAGCTGTCTCTTTCGTACTTTTCTCATTGAGCACCTTTGACTAAATCTTAAAAGCAAATGTGAAAGCAAAAAACCCTGGTGCTCCGAGGATTTGGTTTGATATTCCTGCGCATATCTAATATCTTACAAGTTTTTGACTTTGCCCACATCAAGAGTTTACAAGTGGCCCTCCACAGGTTATTAAAACACCAGGAACGGTTGAAGATGAACATCAAAACAGTAGCAGTCTGTGCGGAATGGATTCCTGTGCCGTAAGTTGTAGAACTGATCCTTTTTTTTATTTTCACTGTCTGGTCGTCACATGAGGAGGCCGCGCGCCCGTGGAGCTCTCTGAATACTACAAAAACATCTCTGTCTCATGCAAATATTAGTCCAATTTGATACCTTTGCTTCAAAACAATGCTCAAGGCACTGAGAAAGAAAGCATATCTCTGACTTATCATCATTATGCTGAACTGACTGTTGTTCTTTGGAGACTCTTCAATGGCACTGTTCATATTTATCAATGTATGTCTTACCCCATGAGGTGCATCGATGTCGTCAGCTCCAAGCTATTGGGTTGTTCATTGCTCAGGCTAGTGGACTGGAAGGAGCTAATTTGATTGACTCCGAACGTCAAGTTTCCATGCTGGAGGTCCAGGGTCCCCTGACAGTCTCGACGATCATGGTCAGTGAGCTCATCAGTGGCTAGTCAGGTAGCACCTGACATACGTCAATGCCTTGAACAACAATACACGCTAACGTAAGCTAATGCCCAAAGTGATGGTGATCTGAATGAATGGAGCAGATTTAAATTTATGTGTGCAAATATGTCTCGTAATGACAGTTCTGAACCTAATGATTCCCTCGTGACCTCAGCTCAAACCAAGTCAATGTATTTGGACATGCTATTGCAGAACAGCATAAGTGATGTTGCTATTCACCAGAAAGAACATTATGTCCATAACAGTTATCTCATTGCTAAATTGGCAGCATAACATGATAAAAACGTGAAGCTAATCCCCCACGCATCTAATTTACATTCTAAACAGAACAGAAATAATATCCTAGCTCCAAAAAACAATTTATCCATAATTGTCGATCTAAGCTAGACTTTTTTACTCCATAAATGTTTTATGTAACTAGGTTTTGTCCCAGTAAAAAAAGGGCATATGTCTTATAGCTGTGGCTCACAACATATAAAGAGATTTTACGCTCATGGGGACCTGGGTTTGAGTCTGGCCTGGGTCATGTCACAGCTCTTTTTCTTACTTCAATTTCCTGTTGCTTTTTTACTGTGCATTAAATAAAGTGAACAAATTAAATAAAAAAAACATTTATTTCTATTTGTTAAATTAAATATGTGCGATACACTTTATATATTAAATACTATAATATGTAAAGATTTTATATATTAAATACTAAATATATTTATTTGATGTCATTAAAAAATAGCAAAAATGATGTGAAACGTTTTCAACTAGAACAGCTAGAAAATAACATTCTAACAATTGCAAATGAACCTTTCTGTTTTATTGCATAATACATGTCATATTTTTTTCAGTAACACTTTAAAATAGGGAACAATTCTCACTATTAACTGGTTGCTTATTAGCATGCCTATTAATAACATATTGGCTATTTATTACTACTTATAAAGCACATATTCTACTTAACCATATTCTACATCCTTAATATTACCCAGTACCTTACTAACTACTAATAAGCAGCAAATTATTAATTTATTGAGGTAAAAGTCATAGTTAGTAGTTTGTTAATAGTGAGAATTGGACCTTAAAATAAAGTGTGACAATTTTTTCTAATACTAGTAGTAAATATACATTGTAAAAAAATGAATGACGTGAATTTTACGGTAATAAACTGTAAAAATACTACAGTAAAAACCTGTTAAATGGTTAACGGTAAGTTCCCCTACTTATTTACGGTGAAAAACTATATTGGACATCGCATTTAATTTTACGCCAGTATACCGTTTTCGAAAAACGTAAAATTTATAGTAAATAATCGTAAATTGACATTCCCAGAATTTCTTGTTACATTTTTTTTTATTTGATGTTTTTTTTTTTTTAAATAACTGTTTTGTCTTCTAGATTTTTCTTAGTCTTTACATTATGGATGTCTGTTACATCTAATGTTGTTAAATTAATGTTTATTGCATTATTTCAGTTACATGTGTGTTACCATGATGGTGTTTAGTGTTTGTGTGAATTTCGCTGTGCACCTTCTATATATGTTAATATTTAAAAGCTGCTTGTGATGGGCTTTGGTTCATTATGTGACTTTCTCATCACCACCTGCTTTTGGTGGTTATCAGTGTATTACAAGGGTACAAAACAGATTTCAGTACTTTAATAGGTTAGTACATTAACATTATAGCAGTTAATGAGATATTTAAATGTAAATTTAAGTTAAAACCAAGTTAAAACCACGGCTGCCAGTTTTTCAGTGTAAATTTTACAGAATTTTTTTTTACAGTGTAAGGTATGTAGGTTTGTCTAAAAGCGTTCATACTAATGCATTAAAAAATTTAATTCTGTCATTATTTACTCAACCTCCCCGCCATTCCAAACCAGTATAAATTTATTTATTCTGTTAAACACAAAAGATGATGTTTTGTTTTTTTGTCCATACCATTAAAGTCAGTGGAGTTCATTGAGGGTGAGAAATAATGACAGATTTACAATTTTTGGGTGAACTGTCCCTTTAATTGTCACAATTTAACATCAGTAGAGACAGGCTTGACTGAGTCATCTACACTGACACACATCCGTGATGTCATTCCTGATCTTATACACAGGTGTCATCTTAACACTCCCACTTTTTTTAAGTGTCAGCCACACGCATCTCCCTCTCTGCTGCGTTTCTGCACCTGACATACATTCTTTCGCTACTCTCAGGCAGCCACGGTGATAATGAGTATATTGATTTCTTGACAAATCACAAGTGGCAAAAACAACTAGAATCGCAGCGCATCCCCAAACTCCTGGCAGTCATATTTACGGTGAGAAGGACATGGTCGGCTCGCTCATCCTGACAGAGGTATTCTTATTTGAGGCGGCACATCTCATCATCACACGGGCGCTCGCGAAGCAGAGGATGACTTCATAAACATAGAGAGCTGAAGCCACTACTCCACAAATTGGTGTTGTGTAGTGACATCCCTCCCGTCTCTTGGCTGTCTGGTCTCTGGGATGCGGCCCTCAAAGGAGGTGTTGAAAAGTAAACAGCGCCTAGCTGGAAGGGAAACGAGTGCATTTACTTCCCACCTCGCGCATAGCTCACGTGGGAAGTCTGAGCGAAGACGGTCCCCGGTGGGCTTGCTGACGAACTGGGGGATTCTGCTAGGCCCCCATCCTTCTAGCACTCGACAAATAAATGGGAAACACTGTTGACAGCTGTTCACAATGATGCCGAAGAGAGGGAATTGCATTAAAAGAGTGGCACTCCTGACAGATATTGTCCTGTCGTACCAAAAAAGCACATAAAACAAAGGGGAGGAAAGCTATTTGAAGGTGCAGCGAGCAACAAGCTGTGTTTTTAATGCCGAGTTCGGTGCCGCACAAATCCCTCCTCCCCGTCCACAAAGCGCTGTGGTGGCACTTCACAAAATAAAACAAGCAAGCACATTTGGAGAGCACACTCTGTGCCAGGGGTTTGATAAGAGGGGACTAATTGCTGCAAACCGAAGAACAGTGCAGCTTGTCAGCATGGCGTATAGCTGGAGGTAGGGTCCATCCTGAGTCAGTATGCGTGTGCGAGATATTCTGTATTTAATTGAAGGGCCCACGGTACACTGGGGTGAGGCTAAGGGGAATTATTAAGCTTTAACCAGGGGCCTTCTGGGAAAAGGGCCCTAATCAGGAAGCTGGGGAGTGAGTCGAGGCTGATGAGAATTATGACGATTATGACATGTTAGCACATGTCTGTAGGACAAGTGGACAGACGATGAGTTAATCAAGGGCTAGAATAAATGGCTCCCATGCTGTCACGAAACTACCCCCAGCCTCCCATGTCAGCGTCTTCTTATTAGGGTCAGCATCTACCTTAATGACTTACGGACGTATGTGTAAGTATATATATATATGGTTTTAAGGCTTGAATTATTAATCGCTTGGTGCCTCATCGATAATTCACGTCCATCACATGCTAACATTTCTCTATGTGCAAAACAGTGACCTTGAGTCAAAGGCATAACTCAGACAAAAATGAAAACTGTGTCATCATTTACTTACCCTCATGTCGTTCCATTAATGACTTTCTTTAATCTGCGGAACAAACACAAGAAAAGAAAAAAGTCTTGGTGTTTGCATTAACAAAAAACATTCTCGAGTAGTCTTCTGCTTTGGTGTTTCAACATGAGGCAGAATGTTCATTTTTTGGCTGAACTGTCTCTTTAAAGGGATAGTTCACCCAAAAACGAAAATTCTGTCATGAATTACTCATTCTCATGTCGTTCCAAACCCGTAAGACCTTCCATCAACTTCAGTTTGTTTTTTTGTGCTTTTACTGTTATAGCTGTGGTGTGAACTCTGCTCTTCTTTAATACTGAAAACGACTTTTAGAACTAAATCTTTATCGTCATCTATATAGCTATGGTCCTTGGTGTTAACAGGCCTTGCTGTACAGTAAAGGTGTGATGACAAATAATCAAAAGTACTAGTGCGATTCAGACTTAAAGGGACAGTTAACCCAAAAATTTTGTTTTAATTAGGCTACTCACTCTCATGTAGGTGAGTACCCTCATGTAAGACCTTTGTTTATCTTCGGAACACAAATTAAGATATTTTTGATGAAATCCGAGAGCTTTATAACCCTCAATATTCAGCAAGGGTTAGTAAGGACGTTGTAAGGACATCGTTAAAATGGTCCATGTGACATCAGTGGTTAGTTCGTAATTTTACGAAGCTACAAGAACTTTTGTGCCCAAAGAAAACAAAAAAAGACTTTATTCAACAATTCTTCTCCTCTGTGTCACAGGATCTAGAAGGAACCACTGATGTCACCTAGGGTGTCAGAAAATATCGATACACGTCGCAATATTTTGTTTGGCGATACTGTATCGATTCTCAAAAACGAAATATCGATATTTAAAAAAACAATAATCATACAAGATTCATGACAGTTGCTTCGTTTTGAGCTTATGTCCTGACCACTAGATTGCAGTCTTTTTATCTCTTAACTTAAACAGTGACAGGAGATACTAGCATAAGGGCACGCCGCTAACGTTAGCCTTAATAAATAGTTCCTGCTCCCGCCTCGGTGTTACGTGTGACGTCATTTCGACTTATGAGGTAACGTTCGCTCCAGGACGCGGCAAGCAGCGGAACCGCCGCGCGGCGCCACCCGTCTGTGCAGGAAAAGCGCCGCGGTTCCGCTGCTTGCGGCGTCCCGTGAAAGGGCCTTCGCGCCGGGCGCGGTGGGGTAGCCGCGCGGCTGCCTTCCGCTTTCTTTCGTGGTGGGGTTGTTTTGTGCAGTTGAGGCGGTGCTCGCGTCGCGGTCTCGGCGATTCCACACGGAGCATAATTACAAACTGTCCATTATCTCTATTTATTTTATTGTTTTACAATTCTTTTGTTTTCTTTAGGAATTCTGTAAGCACTTTATTTTTTATTTATGTTAAGCAGATGTAATTCTTAAGTTCAGATCAAAATGATCTGACATGGTTACAATTGTAAACTTAAATTGTAAAGCAGGGTCTTAAAATACGTATGGTCTGTTTATAAAAGCTTACATTTTATACATTTAATAACTAAAGAATCTTGCAAGCACCTTATTTTCCCCCTTTACTCTTACTGCACAAAAAGTGATTCAATAACATTGAATGGTTTGCATATGGTGGTGTGTTCTTAATTACAGCTTTCCTAAAATTCTGTCCTATTCATAAAATAAATAATATCCCAATATATCGCCTTGTTTACAATACTGCAATATATCGCAATAAAACCCCTGTATCGTGATACGTACCGTATCGCTAGATTCTTGGCAATACACAGCCCTAATGTCACATGGACTATTTTAACGTTGTCCTTTGCTGTCTATGCAGGGTCAGAAAGCTCTTGGATTTAATCAAAAATATCTTAATTTGTGTTCCAAATATCTTATGGGTTTGGAACAACATGAGGGTGAGTAGCCCATTTTTGGGTGAACTATCCCTTTAAGTGTGAATTGCACTAGTACGTTTGATTATAGGCCATCATATCTTCACTGTAGAGCAACACCAAAGGCCTGTTCACACAGATGATGATAAAGATATAGTTCTAAAAATTGTTCTTAATATTAAAGAATAGCAGAGTCCACACCACGGCTATAACAATAAAGGCACAGAGAAACAATATCATTGGAATCACTTTCAAAACTATTTTGTTCCGGCTGGTTAACAATAAATATTGACACCCAATTAGAATCAATCCTCCTATAACAAGATTCGAGAATTTAAAGCGGCAGATGAGTGTGTGCTTTAAATAAACAGGACGCTAATATAGTTCTTTACAGTTATCATTCTTGGTGTGAATGGGCCTTAACATTTAATATCCCATACTACACGTGTGTGTTGGTCTTCAATTCTTCCAAATTTTCTAGAATTACAAAAACAAGCTTAGCCCCTCACGACTAACTTTATCACCTGTCATGCTCTGATTAGGTCATGGTTTTCACCAGAAGACAGTTTAGCTTTAGGTTGTGTATTTCTGTCATTTGTAGCCCTCGTTTCCACTATTCCTGTCAACTTCCTATCCTGTAGTTATAATAAAGGGCATACATATTAGCTGTGCTATGCTAATCAGCTAATAATTCCAAGATGATTCCTATTAATATTCATTTAACCGACTGAAAACATGTTTTGTACTCATTTAGTTTTCTATTTTTTCCATCAGATTTTGCTTTTTGTATCTACAACATTTACCATTTATCATTTAGTTTGATTGTTTAATCTGTAACTGAAATACTTACAGGGCTTGACTGGTATCAATCTTAATGGTATCTTTTCCTGGAGAAACAATAAAGAGGCATATAAAAAGTCCAAATATGTGGAAACCGTTTTACGGCGCACAGGTTACTGCTGCGCCTGTCAATTTTTTTGTCAATACAAGCATACAAGCATTATAATAAGCTGAGCTACACTAACAGTTATTCAGTTATGATTTCCACACAATTCAGTTGATTTCATAATCCCTAAATTACCTTTTCAGTGGAACTAAGCAGAATATGTCAATTCACCATGTTTTGTTCTTTAACGTCTGCTCATTCAGTTTTCCGAATGTCTCTTCATTAGCCAGGCTCATGTGTTTCTTAGCGTCAAGCTAATTGATTGAACCTCTCATATGTTAATCCTCCATTGTAGGGAACAATACCCTTTGCGCTCGAATTTACTTTTTTTTTCACCCTATCACTAATAAAGCCAACCTCCCTGCTGATGGAAAATTGTCAGTTTACCTCAAGCTACAGGGGGCTTAGCAATCAGGCCTTAAAAAAGCACTGACAGGTTAACCTGCTGTGCACAGGGGTCTCCAGGGACAGGCCTCCACTGCAGTTTTACATGCAACGCTTCTGTTTGCCAACGAGAGACTCGCCACATAATAGAGTTGTTACCAGCCACTTGAGTTTAACCTTTGCAGACCCTAGGAAAAATTGACATGCTCTAAACTGCTGCATGCTCTTTCTAGTTCTTACCTACTTTGTTTAGCTACGCTACGCTACGTAGAGCACTATTTTGTTAAGCAATGACAGGGAATGTCACACATGTGCATCTCAGTTTCAGGAATCAGTGAAACGACTGGATCATCACATAGTAGATTAATCATCTAAAATGACATCGACAACTTCTATGACCAAAACACGACTGTTAAACACGCAGTGTGCCGGGTTTAAACACTTCCTGTGCTATAATGTACAACCCTTTACACACTATCTTAAAACTGCATCCATTTTGCCATGGTCATGTCTTAGTAATGGGCTTTTAGTGGGACGGTTTAGGGTTTTCACAGCATTTGAAGACAGTCTGCAACAATAGACAGCACATTCGCATGCTTGTTCAAGGTGAAGTGACTGGAACACAGCACTCAGAGAGGACTCTTCATTGTTCGCTCTCTAACAACCCATTGTGGGCCGCAAAAAATGTAAAACGCCTTCCATAGATATCCATCAGAGCCTTTATCATTACGTCTATAAAACATTAAGTTCCTTTGTGAGGTATTCGTGCCTTATTCTGCATTTCACCCGGCCTGGCGTGTATTGTAATATGCTTTTCCACGCTCAGCCACGAGTTTTCCTAATGATAATCATTGAGCATTACTAACGACTAGCCATTAGAGCCATAACCACAGAGCGTTCCAAACTCCTCCTGTGTAGCACAATAGATCTGCATCTTTCTGGGATCTATCCGGGAGATAGCGGCAGAATTAACATTTATTGTTTTTGATAGACTTTTTAGCAGCAAAGGTGTGTGCTTTTATCAGACGTTTTCAGATCTTAAGAGATCTGACAGGCATTTGATATCTTGATGGCTCCTCAAGTCTCTGCCGATAATGCTTGATGATGTCAGTGTATATTTACTTATTCTCTCTTTGACAGAATTATATTCCACTTTCATGCAGTAAGATACCCCAATATCTGGCGTCCTTATTTTTAATGTTCAATCTACAACCTAAAATTTTCTTAAAGAGACTAATCTCAACAGTAAACCCAAAAATATACTTTTATAAACAGACAGGAAGTAAATCGTAAAATGTATATTTATAATATCAAATTATGGTCCCACTTTATATTAGGTGACCTTAAATACTATGTACTTACATCAGAAAATTAGTACTTATTGTTTTCATATTGTATTGCAAACACTTTTGCTGCTATAGAGGTGGGATATAGGTAAGATTAGGGACAGTTTTGGTGGTATGAGTAGGTTTAAGTATAAATGTGATTCTAAATGTAATTACTGAAATTAATTACAGATATAATTACATCCAGGTATTTTTAAAAATGTAAGTATAATATAAAAACATGTATGTACACAATAAGTGCATTGTATTAAATGATTAATTTAAATGTAAGTACATAGTAGTTAAGGCCATCTAATATAGTGGACCAAAATTATTAAAACAAGGATCATAAATTCACATATTGTCAATAAATATCCAAAAACATTTAAATCAATATGTCAGTAAATATAAGGTTAGCAACAGTTAAATGGGTATTCTACTCACAAATGACCCCTTCGTTTACCGATTCCAAACTTCTATGACTTTTTATTATTGTGAAACACAAAAGAATATATTTTGATAAACGTCTCAGTGTTTATTAGCCACACAATGGAAGTCAATAGGAATCAAAAGTATCTTCTTTTGCATTCCACTGAAAAAAAAAGCAATAAAGGTTTGGAATGACAGATTTTTTTTTTATTTTTGAGTAAACTGTATCTTTAATATAATTTTATTCCATACAAACCATTCTTGAATCTAATATTAAACATTCCTCATGACAGTTTTGGATGACACCTTTCAAAAAAAAGACAGAGATCGCATGAGCAATGAGTCTTTTTAACACTTTAGTGCGAAGCAAAGTACGAACAACTGGCTAATAAACACCTTCTCTTCCCTGCCATGTTGATCCAGTTGTTGATAGTGATTCCTAGGAATGTCTCCCCCGAGTGCAATTGTCTGTCACTTAATTAGCTTAAGTTTAGCACCACATGTTCCTCAGGTGTGTGTGTGTGCATTTGCTCTGGCGTGCTAGCGTCTTTGCAAGTAGGTGTTTGTACACACAGAACTTGTTCATTGTTTATTTTTTAGCATGTTTTCACTTACATGTAATAGACCGAGGAGCACACCCACACGTTTGTGTATTGTCGAGGACCCTGATAGTGTTTTTATTCTGTTGTCGGTGGAATGAATAGTACCTTAAAGTAAACGCTGTGCTGTTGTTGTTACTAACATATTAGAAACTATTTTTTATTAGCATCAGGCGGCCTTTATAGAGAATGCATTGCGGCTAATGGTTGGATAGCGGTGCGTACGTATACATCGCAAACAGAAATTAACCACAGTGTCAGTTGATATACGTTCTACCGTTCGAGTAAATTGATATGAAACTCTTTAGATTGGACTTCAATTTTGTCGGCTTTAACCTGATGCTGTGCAGGGATATTCATTGCATCCTTTTAGTCAATTCATTTAATTATCCCAGTCTTCCTGGGGTGCCTGCTACAATCCCTACATGAATGTAGCTTCCTCTCTCTGAAAAATATAAACGTTGTCAGACGTGACCAAACCATATTTCCTAGCTTCTCAATTCAGTCACTTACTGACAAAAAAGCCTCATACTGTCACACACGGGTAACATGTTGCAGTAGCTAGAATGCCGATTCATTTCTTTTTAATTTTGTGTACCATTGTTGCCAATTGGTCAGACGTGTATTTATGATGGTATTTTTTTTTTTCAGTTTTATTCTTCATCCTTCCTTACTCTCTTTTCATCTTCGCTTTGGCTTCCCCAAGGAGCTCACTTGAAAAATTCGGCTCATTTCATTGTGTGCGAGTGTGCGTTTCCCCCGTTTCTCATCTCCTCTCAGGTGGTGGTGAAAATGGCGGCCTATGGCTGGTCCTGTTTGGCTGGGCCGCCGCTAACAAAAGCCAGTGTAATATAGAGGCGGCCACAGAGGCCATGGGCCAGACGGGGAGCCCAAGCTGTGCCTCTGAAAGGGCCTGAGCCCGGCTGGTGTGGCGGCTTAAACATACTCCAAATTCAAACCCCCGGAAAAAGAGAGGGAGAAAAAGAGAATGAAGGCTGAAGGGAGAGAGAGAGACAAAAAAGCGGGCGAGAAAGAGAAGGCGACTGTTGTTTGATATCCCACATTAGCTGGTGGTTTTTGCGGCTGGTGCGCGGGCGTAAATGTGGCTGGGGTGGCTGCCGCACAGATATCAAAGGGGGCCGACGGCGTCTGGCTGCGCTAGCGGCGGCTGCTGCAGGTGGCCCCTGGATTCAACCCTCACCACGGGGAGGCAGCTCAGCCCAGCCTCAGCCCAGAGAGAGATAGAGAAAGACAGAGAGGGAGAAGGCAAATACAGGCTTGAAAAGAAAACAAGAGATTGAGAGAAGCTGCGGTCCGGAGGTTGGGCTGGGAGGTGGATGGTAAGAGAATTAAATTACTGGGCTCCTCTTGCCCTGATCTGGTGGGCCACAAAAGAACCAGGAGCCACAAAGGAGAACTCAAAAATTAAGATGAAAACGCTAGCATTTTTATACTATTCGACAGTTTAAACTGTTCACACCAAGTCTATATTTCCACTGTCGTGGATAAGATTCTGGCACCACCGTTACTCCTGGTTATGGTGAGCTATAGATTATGAAAGGAATTGTGAGGAAGAATTAATTATTTAACAAAACTAGAAACAACAAAACCTCAGCAGGGGGCAATGCAGTGCACCAGAGAGAGGGACCGTTCTTATGTTAAGTGAGATTATTCTGCCTTGCTGAAATATGGTATGAAAATACCATATGAAAATGGCTGACGCTTCCAGATGCTTGATGCATACTGAATACACTGGGCTAAGATGCTGATGCCTTTCCAAAGAGACTAAGAATCTAAGTGATAACAAAATTTTAAAAATACAAAACAGTTTTATTAATTCTGAGCATGTCTTATGAATTTAATTTAGTTGCTTAATAACATAATTTATATCTTAATCCTAACATCATGAGTTTGAAAAGCTGTCATTTAATTCACCCAAAAATGAAATTCTGTAATTATTTACTTGCCTTCATGCCATTGACTAATTAAAATAAAAAAAATTAAAATAGAACGTATCATATAATAAAAAATCAAAAACAACATTTGACTCCAGTGACTTTTGTTGGGTAGATTTTTAAAAGAAAGAAAGTCAAACAAGTTTGAAACAACCACTACGGGTGAGTAAGTAATGAAACAATTCTTATTTTTTTGGTGAATTTTTAGGTTTATCATTTTGATTTCACTGATTTGACAATAGGATCCAGGTAAGCCAGATTTTTTTTTTTTTTTTTTTTTTTTTGGCCGCATTACCATGTCTCCGAAAAAGGTTGTTAATTAGGGTCATTTATGTTAATTGTGTGTTGAAACCTAATGTCATACCAATCATACATGCTCTTCCATCACAGCTGTGTTCTCCTCAAAAGACTGAATAACAGACACTGTAAAATTTCCTCTGCAAATATTTATAAAGTCTCATATCGCAGCTTATAACTCAGGCAGAGACATATTTTCCTAATATATCCAAATATTTCCACAGTGCGCAACATTGAGTCTATTGATTTGTGGCTGGGTGGAATCTAAAAATTTAAGAATTGCTGGCCACATTTCCAAATCATTCCTCAGTCACATACTACGTTTTTGTCTCTTCTCTCTTCGCTTAGTCTGCAATTTATGGTCCTTTTGAAGGTTTGGTAATTGTTTGACATTAGTTTTTGTCACGTTTTAATTATTTTCTAAATTGGTAAAGTCTCTTTTCAGCTTAAATGAAAGAAGTTGCATTGCATTTGTATACTTTTTTTCCTCGCTTGCATCATTATAAGCCACCGGCAGATGGGTCTCATTATCAAGGGTCACACAAAATCCTGATTAGATTATCAAAAGGTGACAATTGTTCTTTATATAGTGCCAAAAATATTTTGTCTAAATCATACAGATGCTCCAGTTAACACGTTTACGCCGGGAATATTTAAGCTAATTGTGCAGCCAATAGGTAATTTAAACAGGGTTTTATTTATTAGATGAAAACCACCGTTTAAAATAACACTGTTAAATATCACACAATAGCAGGGATATTCTGACTCGTCTCGCTGTTTCGTTTGATAAAATAACCATCAGGTCAATCCTTCACATGCTAACAGACTCAAATAGAGTTTTACGGTTGCACGCTCATTGCAGGCTGTAATACCTGGCTCTCTGCATTAACCTTTTACAGTGATATTTAATTAAAGGTTTAAAGGGCACCCAACACCTGCACCATGCTCTGAATGCAGCCTCCGCCGCTAAGTGACGGCACGACGGAGGAGTGTGGCAATTAGCATGACCTTAAAACCGGCACGGACGCTCTCTTGCCCATGCTGTGCAGAGCCTTGCCTGCCCCATGGCATGCTGGGGCGATCGAGATGGCCCCCAAGCTGACACGCTCCCCTACAACAGTGAGTGGAACCAGCCCAGGGGTCACTAGGGCAGCATAGGGCCTCTGGAAGGAGGTGGGAGAGCCTTAGACTTAAAATTAACACCACTTGAATTCATCTGTGAGGTGAATCCAGCAGTAATGCGTGTTTGAGGTCTATCGAAGTTGATAAATGTTGTTTTAAGATGGCAATAAGATGCCAAATCAGGCTGGTTTGGGCTTAGCTTCAGTTCAGTGTAGCCTATTCAGAGGATGAATTTGAAGGGACAGTTCAAAAATAAACATTTTGTCATAATTTACTTACCCTCATGTTGTTTTAAACCTGTATGACTTTATTTAAAAAATGTCTTACTGTCTCTTCTTCAGAATATCTTTTTTTGTGCTCCACAGAGGAAAGAAAGTCTGGAACGACATTGGGAGGGTGAGTATATGATGACAGAAATTTTCATTTTTGGGTGAACTATCCCTTTATTTCAGGAGGCTGTGAATTGAATTCACAGCTTGAAAAAAGATTTCCAAGAAATGTATGTGCAAATTTGACAGTCATTGAATCGTAGTGCATAAATGAAGTGGAATCTACCGCTACTGCTGGTTTGATGTTCATGCAAAAGCATCCCCCTCCACACACACATGAGTGCCCCCACCCTCCACTGCAACCCCCTGCCAGGTCAGGAGCTCTGGTAGACCCTGGGCTTGCCCAGCCAGGGGATCATGCTGTGCTAATATTTCTGTTAGCTTGAATGGCTCACTGACATGTTGTTTATTTGGATTAGCAAGTTGTTTTCATCAAAATCAATACGTGGCGCAGGAATGGGAAAGCAATGATTGAAATGCAAGGCTTAGCATCGGGATAACGCACCAATCTGTCTTGACATGAAGAGGATGTGTTGACATTGGTGTGGTGGAGCGGATAGGCTAAGAGCAGGTGAAGGCGAATGGAGAGAGAAAGAAGACGGTTTGCTGCTCTTTCAAGCAGACATAGCATCTGCGAAAGATAGATGTCTATATAACTCTGTAGACTAAATATATAGATATAGATATACAGTTGAGGTCAAATGTTTACATACACCGTGCAGATTCTGCAAAATGTTATTATTTTACCAAAATAAGAGGGATCATACAAAATGCATGTTATTTTTTATTTAGTGCTGACCTGAATAAGATATTTTTCATAAAAGATGTTTACATATAGTCCTTAATTATGTACATAAACTTGATTCTTACTGTGTTGTTACCTGAATGATCCACAGCTGTGTTTTTTTGTTTAATCATAGTTCATGAGTCCCTTGTTTGTCCTGAACAGTCAAACTGTTCCTTCAGGTCCCACAAATTCTTTGGTTTTTCAGCATTTTTGTGTATTTGAACCCTTTCCAACAATGACTGCATCAGTTTGAGATCCATCTTTTTAACTGAGGGTAACTGAGGGACTCATATGCAACTATTACAGCAAGTTCAAATGCTCACTGATGCTTCAGAAAGAAAAACGATGCATTAAGAGCCGGGGGGTGAAAACTTTTTGAATATGAAGATCAGGGTAAATGTAACTCATTTTGTCTTCTGGTAAACATGTAAGTAACTCTGTAGCTTCTGAAGGGCAGTACTAAATGAAAAAAATATGATATTTAGGCAAAATAAGAAAAATTTACACATCCTCATTCCGTACAAAAGTTTACACCCCTGGCTCTTAATGCATAGTTTTTCCTTCTAGAGCATCAGTGAGCGTTTGAACCTTCTGTGATAGTTGCATATGAGTCCTCAGTGTGAAAAGATGGATCTCAAAATCATACTCACTGGTGGAAAGGGTTCAAATACACAAAAATGCTGAAAAAACAAAGAATTTGTGGGACCTGAAGGATTTTTCTTAAGAACAGCAGGCAGTTTAACTGTTTAGGACAAACAAGGGACTCAAAAACAACTATTACTAAAAAAACAGCTTTGGATAATTCAGGTAACAACACGGTATTAAGAATCAAGTGTATGCAAACTTTTGAACGGGGTCATTTTTATAAATTTGAACTATTATTTTCTCTTGTGGACTATATGTAAACACCTTTTATGTGAACTTATTCAGGTCAGTACTATGCATTTTGTATTATCCCTCTTATTTTGGTAAAATAATTAACATTTTGTGAATTCTGCAAGGTGTATGTAAACTTTTGTCTTTAACTGCATGACACAGATTCTGATTAAAACCACTAACTCACAAGTTAGAAGTTTTCTGACTCGTAAAAAAAAATCAGTTCATAAGAATCATTTGTTCTTTTTTTGTGTGACGCATGGGTGCTTCCTGACTGCCACCAAAGTGACATTTTATTTATTGTTGTAAATGTTTATTTTTTCTTATTTATAACCATATTTGTTGCAGTCTAACACCCTGACGCTAGTCCAACAATTTTTGTAGTCCAGCACAAATTTATAGGATTTTAATCAGATTCAATTAAAGTTTGGCCTAAATCTCCTTTTTTCATGTGTAGTGAAACTCTGGATGCCAGATCACCACACATATTACGATTCAATGTTGCAATGAAGGAACGCAAAACCCTCTGTCCCAGAGGAAAAGGCGTGTTCTGCTAATCAGTCCGATACAAATTAAAACACTCACCAAAATGACACACACTTTGATCCGTGCTGGTTGTGAGGACGTACGCCAAAAAATGATAACGAAAAGGAAATGCATGGGAGAACGGAGTGAGTATTGTTTTAGAATAAACATGAAGGCGAAACAGCTTTCCGCGGATCACTTATCGTTTCGCAGCACCATGGGACAAGCTAATGAAATATCATCAGAGCTAAATGGAAGCTAAGTGGAGGGGAAAGAGTTGAATATTCACGTTCATTTGGATGACAGCTGGGGGAGCCCAGTCATTCATCACACATTGATATTCATTGCATTCTGTAACCCTCTTCTCCCCTCCTTCCTCCTCTGCCTTGACAATCAACAGCCTTAGCACCTTTTGTTTTAATTTAATTAAAGGTGTGATTGCCAGGGTGAAAACTTCATTTGCACACATGCAGAGGGAAAAAAGAAATAGGAAGGGTCATAAGGAGAAAAGAAAGAACAGTTAGTCCAAACTAACAAAAAATTTGGTCACAAGGGTCAAAGGTCAATGACATAAAAGAGCCATATCATAAAAAAAACTTTAAAAATGATGAAATAGTTTAAAACCAGTCAGAAAACCAGTCATAAGTCGCATGGGTATATTTGTAGCAATGGCCAACAATACCTTGTATGGGTCAAAACTATCAATTTTTCTTTTATACCAAAAATCATTAGGCTATTAAGTAAAGATGATGTTCCATGAAGAGATTTTGTAAATTTCTTACCGTAAATATATCAAAACTTAATTTCTGATTAGTAATATGCATTGCTAAGAACTTCATTTGGACAACTTTAAAGGTGATTTTCTCAGTATTTTGATTTTGTTGCACCCTCAGATTCCAGATTTTTAAATAGATGTATCTCTGCCAAACATTGTCCTATCCTAACAAACCATACATCAGTGGAAAGCTTATTTATTAAGATTACATTTTAATTAAAAAAATGACCCTGACTGGTTTTGTGGTGCAGGGTGACATTTTTCAACCAGAACTCCTTTAACTGGGCTATTTTTCTATATCATAATAGTGGGATAGTTGCATCACCCTGATATTTGGGCTTTATGTCCACTAAAAATATCAAAATTAATTTTAATTAAGAAATTTAAAAAAAAATGATAATCACAGATGAGGTGTTTTAAGCCATCATGAAAATGCATTTTTGCATTAGGTAAGACAAAAAGAATATTAGTGTCACACTGTTGACCCAGAACAAAAAATATCAAATTGGGTCCCTGGTTTAAAAAAAAAAAAAAAAAGTAACCTGGTCCTGCAGTGGTGCTTGAATTCAGAAGCACTCTCCATGCACGACAAAGGTGCAGCAGGTAGGGAATAATGAGTTGATTTGAGATTCAGTCCTGGTTCTCCTCTCTGCTCAGGCCCCCAGGCTTCACTCTCTCTCTCCCCCTCATCTCAGCTAGCTGTGCTGTAGGACAGGCTTATCTTGAGAGGGACCTCTGTGTAGCCAAAGGCTCCTGGCCTGCCCTGATTAAAGGAGCGCAGCTTTTTACCCATGCTGAGGCTAGATCAATGCTGCGATGCTTTCAGCCTGCCTATATGAATTTCAATATTTCCATATCTTAGTTCTCGCCTTGTTGCACTGTTAGATCATTATTAGGGGAGCTGGCCCTACTCAAGCTGTGTGCCATTAAGCAAATGAAGCTGGCCTGGTGAGGATGAGTGGCGTCTTGTTCTCTTTTCTTTTTTAACAGGGCACTAAAGAGCTCTGTCATCTTTATCTTTTATCTCAGAGCTCACCGGTGCTTCTTTCTTCCGATGACCTGCAGATGTGGCATCCCTCTCTAGAATTCCCCATGAGTCATTCTGTTTAACGTTTAGTTGTAGCTATACCCACTAAACTGCATACTCAGTCTAACAATCTTGTTTGAGAGTTGTTCTGGAAAGAGACAGACACAAGTACAGTGCAACTCTAAAATGCACTTTCAAAATTTGAGGGACTCCTCAGTTCTTGTGTTAATGAAGTCAATAGCTTGAGTGTAATGACAAATGTCCTAGTCAAATACAAGGTCACATGTCTGCTATGAGTCAAATCTTTTCCAAATGGACTGTGTTCACATGTGGTCTCATTCAGATTTCAAGCATTAAATGCTGGTAAAACTGCCCAAGGCTTGCCTTAAAATGTTGGATAACAGGTTGGGAACAACAAAGTAGTGGTTTAGGCCAATTTACATCTAGTATTAATGTCCATGTTGAGTGATCCAATCTCAAGTAGTCAGTGCTAAATACAGGTGTAAATGGGGTTCAAAACATTTGTAATTAGAGTGAAGGACCACTTACTCATGTATCAACCAACCAACCATCTGTGCTACAAAAAGGATGATAATAATAATAATAATAACATTCTGACCACAACATTTGGAAATATCCTATGCATGCACAAGACTTCATGGAACATTTTGGTTATGTCTGGCATCTACAAGTAAAGATCATTAGCTTTGGATAAAAACATTTGTCAAATGAATATATGCAAATTTAACTGAGCTTAGCTGTTACACTACAATAATAATGAGTATTTGACCAAAACTTTACATTTGTGGTGAGATGAAAATGCAAGTATATTTAGGAGCAACATGAGGTGAGAGACAACTCCTCATGCAATATCTGACTGACCTGGATTTTAACCTATAACAGTCCTGTCCCATATTGCGGTGCACCCTAGGCCTTTTTCGTTTTTACACAGCTAATGAAATCCACACCAAATCCTCCAAAGATATGCTGTGGAATTCATAAGTAGGCAAAACCATAAACAAACAAACAAACAAACAAAAAATATAAACAAAGTTACTTAGCATATGTTCAAACATAGCATTGTCATGATACTTTAGTGTTTTGCTGCAGTATGTTTTTATACTTTTCTAGTAGGAAAATGTATGTACCTGCAGTGCAGGGGCGTTAACGTTCTGCGTTCCGCAAGTGTTGAATATTCTTCATAGTTGACAGGACACCACTGTACGTTTATTTCAAACAGTTGTAAGTAAATATCCAGTTCATCCTGCTATGACTTTCTTGTGTCTACAAAATGATCCCACTATACGTCTATAAGCAAAGCTTTTAGCGCCTCAGCGAACGATTCAAATGATACAGACTGAATCGCGAACCGAGTGATTCTTTAACGAATCGGGCATCGCCAGTTCTGATTCTAAAAGTTAAACAAAGGGGATAATTATTTTGTGAAAAAAAAATATTAACATGTCGGTCGGTATACTACCGTTTATATAGCAGACAAGGATTTAACAGACAAGGATTCTGCTCTTAATTTAGATATAGGGCTCTCAGTAGCCCATGAATGTATTTACACTATCCATTGAGTTATCTCAGTTCTGGAGAGATATTAGCTCCCTGAAGCCAAGCGTTCCTTTGTATCAAATAACATTTCTGGAGCGCAAAAGAGCATAAATGTTAAAATAATCAAGGTCTTAACGCCAAGCCAATGACCTTACATGGCTCTGCTTTTGCTTCCCACTCCTACAAGTTTAAGATTAGAATTGTGGCAAACGTTGTATGAAATGAGGCAAGCACAGCTTTTGAAAGTGGATTTGTCAAACTGTGAGTACAATGGAAAGTATTTCAATATGGAAAGTCTCTGGCTTAAACAAATTATTCACATGAAAAAAAAAAAATTCCCCGAAGGCCTGGCAGTTACAAAATGACTGCCAGATATTGTCTGCCCCAAAATACCATGTTATTAAGTCTGATCTATTAATAATGTTTATGTAATTACTCTTTATTGCTTTAGTATTAGAATGAATGCATGCTTAAGATTGTTTTGTCGGGTGTAAGTTTGTTGTGAAACGAAGAGGTTTTTGCCATGGTTGTGCCAAATTTTCACTGCCGTCTTTGTCTGAGTGGCCTGAACTTGGACATGTGTATGCTTTTCTAGTTAAAATGGCAATTCTACATCCTATTTGCTGCCTCAGTTCAAATTCAAGGCATTCTCAGTTTAATTCTGAATGGCGCACAACCCTGATGGAGACACCTGTACGTCTGCAGCTGCAGTCTTTGGCCGATGGCCCGACTTCTAGGTTAATTTGGTCTGGCTTCCCACGTCTTAACCAAGTGTGCCATCCAACCTCCCAGCAGTCTAAAGGGAACCTGGACTCAGGTCAAGCCCTCAGCAGTTTAGTAGTGGAAATCCTCACCGCTGCTCTTGACATGTTAAAAAGGCCATTTTCATCTATTGTCCAGAGAAAAGCAGGAGGAAAGGACTCTCTGTAGCTGTAAATAACTGTAAACATCCAGGTAATAGAGGCTCTTTGTGTTTTCTGGCCATGGTTGTTACCTTGTTATCTCTGGCTTTTATGTTAATAATCAGACACTCACCATCTCTGCCAACTGCGTGGGCTACCTTTTTGTATGCGCAATCGCTATTTTGTCAAGCTTGTTGAAAAGGGGGCGAATCTCCAAAAAAAAAGGGGAGGGGTATCTTTGCCCCTGTTACCTGAGGGGATTTTACCCCACCCTGCCCAATTTTCACCTACCTCTGTTTACTCGCAGTCCTCTCCGTATGTCACAACATTTACATGTCTTTCCTTTTGCTTCAATTTGTATGTGTTAGATAAGAAAAAAATTGAGGCTTGGAAAAAAAAAAAAACCCTAATAGAAGAGCAGTCCCCCTGCAACCACGAAAACCCCTCCGCTGGCCAGCCAATGGCCATTCATGGCAGAACAAACAAAAATCAAATGGGAGCTATGCTTTTAGCTTTTAATTCTAGCCCCAAAGTTTCCAGCTGCTTTCGTAATTATTACCTTTTAAAGAGTAAGAAAATGGCGGGTTAATTCACACGGTGGCTTTCTCTATCTTTTTGTCTCTTTCTCCCTTACTCCCTGCCTCATTCTCTCCTTCCTCCACTCTCCACCCCAAACCACAACAGGTAAGCTGGACTGTTAAATGAAGGCCTTTTTTAGTCGTAATTTGGTTTGAAAACCCTCTGGCCTGCCCAGATTATTCTTAGTCGGGTCTCTGTTTCCTGTCGGTATGAAGGAGGTGCACCTTGTGCACAGGGAGAGGAACAATACGGCCTTGTCCCAGGTTCCTCTGACCCCCTGCGCTGCCTGTCAGTCTGCGATTGTCATGCAAGGCCCCCTCCAGAAACAATAGGCCTCGATGGGCTTTGTGGCCCACCAGGACCCCAGCATTGTTATTGAGTCCCCTGTGAGTATTTGCTCTTGAGCCTGTTTCTCAACCTGTAAGACCTTGATGCTGATGGTTTTGTTAATCTGAGCTATAGCACTTAAGTAGATGATCTAGTTTGAGTTGTGGGGTTGATTTACATCCAAATTGATAAAAAGCCACAGTAAAAATATGCTGAACTAACAAAGTTGACGTATGTTTCAGCCGGAATGTGTGTGTCTGTAGTGCCCTATAATTGTTTTACTATATATCAGTGGGTATTTAAGGGGTTTGGGGTCAGTACATGTACATGGGGAGACACAGTCCTGCGGTATTGTTAAAGCTCGGGTGATGGATGGCTGTGGTCGCACATGATCCCAGCCCCTGCTGGAGAGGGCACAGAACAACTCGGCTTCATATTGTCCTTGTTCTGTGTGACAATGGGCCACTTGTGGGTCTGACACTCATCACCTGTTAGTCAGCCTCATTCGTATGAAAATACCACCCTGCCACAGTTCCAGCACTGTAGGTGCTTTTCCCTCCAGGCCTGTATGTTTATTTAGACAATGGTAGCCATCACTAAGTGACACTTGTAATTGAGAGCTTTTCATATCAAGCAGAGGTGGATGCCTTTCAGAGATACAACCGCCCACTGAACTACTGAAGTTATAGACAAACTGAATGTTACTTGATGAGTTCCACTTATTTTTTAATATTGTAGAATATCATTGTGTAGGTATAGTTCAGCCAGAAAGATAAATACAATAATGGGCATATATATTTGTTTATTTTTTATTTTATTTATTTTGTTTTATGTGAACAACTATACTTACAAAATGTCATAATAATAATAATAATAATAATAATAATAATAATAATAATAATTATTATTATTATTATTATTATTATTATTATTATTATTATTATTATATCCTTAATAACAGCAATAATTCTAACAAGGACCAATTAATCATAATAATTATTACTATTATTATTAATTTGCCGTTCTTAATGTTTTATTATTATTATTATTAATACTAACAGCAATAATTCTAATAATGACACATTCATAATTCTTATTATTACTATTATTATTAATTGCCCATTCTTAAAGGTATGTTGTTGTTATTATTATTATTTTTACTACTACTACCAGCAGTAATTCCAACAATGACAAATTAATGATAATAATTATTACTCATTACTCAATAATTATTATTAATTACCCATTCTTAAAGGTATTTTATTATTTTATTATTATTAATAATAATAATATCAGCAATAATTCTAATGATGACACATTAATAATAATTATTATTACTATTATTATTAATTGTCCATTCTTAAAGGTATGTTGTTGTTGTTGTTGTTGTTGTTGTTGTTATTATTATCATTATTATTACCAGCAATAATTCTAATGACAAATAATAACAATGACAAATTAACAATAATTATTAAATGTATTATTATTATTATTATTATATCCTTAATAACAGCAATAATTTTAACAATGACAAATTAATAGTAATAATAATAATTATTGCTATTATTATTAATTTGCCATTCTTAATGTTTTATTATTATTATTATTATTATTTTATATTAATAATAATAATAAATAACAACAATAATTCTAATAATGACACATTAATAATAATAATTATTATTATTATTAATTGACCATTCTTAAAGGTATGTTATTATTATTATTATTATTATTACCACCAGCAATAATTGTAACAATGACAAATTAATAATTATTATTACCATTATTATTAATTTCTCATTCTTAAAGATGTTATTATTATTATTATTATATAATCAATATCAGCAAGAATTTTAACAATGATAACTATTACTAGTAATTATTACTATTACTATTAATTGTCCACTCTTAAAGTTATTATTATTATTATTATTATTGTATTTCTGTTCCTTTTATATGCATGACTTTAGGCCATCTGGGTTTTTCATTTCCACAAACAAACAAACAAACAAACAAACAAAAAAAGCCTTAATTAATTTTTTGTGCACGTTATAATTGTGTAAATCAGTGCAATAACGATATTTGCTATTATCTCCCAGGTCTCCAAGGTGTCTGAAAGTCTTGCATGCGGCTTTCATAAAAGGAAACATCTGCTTGTAATAGTGGTCCTGCTCCGGCGAGGCTGAGGGGAGTTAGGCTGGCGGAGGTGACTGACAGCTTCCCTGGCCCTGTTGTGCCTGGCAGATGTGGAGGTGTCACAGTAGTGATGAATTGTTTACACTCACCTGTCTGCCACGTCCTTCAGCGTCAGGGGGATAGGCCCGGGCGACGGGAAAGGGGTGGCGGCACTGCCACAGGGTCAACAATATCTTCAGGTGCGTGTATGAACAACTGCGGCAAACGTGTCAAACATGGATGTTCACACAGCAACATTCACAGGTGTGGGGATTTTCAGCGAGGGCAGGTGTTTTGTATATATGCGTTGTGTCTCAGTGTTGCCGGTGGGCACTGAATGGCTCGTGTCCTACGGCGTAATTAAATTCTTTTGTGAGGACGGAAGTGTTTTTGCAAATGGAGTGTATTTTGCACAACTTTTCATATTCCTGCTGAGAAAATTAGCATGTTAATGAGCACGTTGTTTACTCAAAAATGCGAGGGAGATTTGTCTCTTATTTCACTCGCCTCATACAATATTTAAAAATAAACGGCAAAAAGAGGAAATAAAATATTCAACTATGATTTTATGACAGCTAGCGAGCACCATTTTGAATGGCCCAAACCCACAGCGTGTTCCTCAACGCCAGAGCGACTAAACGAAGCCCTTACACTGTCCAGACGGAGCACGCATCCATGAGTGATACAGTAATATGCCGAGACAAAAACAGAACAACAGTATTCAGTTTGACTGACAGCTCAATTAAGATGACGTCCGCTTGATTAGAATCTCTCCCAAACCCATATTTACTTGATTCTGGTGTGTCATATCGCCCCGATCGTACCGCGAGCGATGACAACCATCATGTTTTAATCCGCTGCATCACTCCAGAGTCATACGCTATTCCATTTTAACTGCTTCTGCCTGGGCTATTCTCCCCATTGTTGATTTATTCATTATTAACAACCGTTCCCCCCTTTCAGATCAATGTTGCAAAGCGGCCCCCTGAAAATGTGGACGGGAGCTCTCTTCAAAGTGGCCATGCTCGAGTATTCAGCCATCTGTGCTCAGACGCACAGCAGTATCTGCATTAAATAGCCCCCTTAGTAACAAGCCACGGAAAAGCTATCTGCTCCGTGATACGTTCAAACCTCATTGACTGTGAAGGGAGACGCATCAAAACTATTCTGTGTTGCTATGGCAATGGAGACCTCAATAAGTTAATCTTTGCCATTTTTTTCTCCTTTTTTGTGCCCGACTCAGTGGTAGTCAAATGTGTGTGTGTGTGTGTTTGCGCTATTCAGAGAGCTTGTGGCCCCCCCACGTCAGTAGTTTCGTCACAAGTCAATGTAGATGCTTCTGAAAACAGGAAAAAGAGGTATAACCGAATTGGGAATGCGCTAAGGATACTTAATGACTGGCTACGTGGCAATTCGCATTTAAAAACTGGTCAAAATACATATAATGCTTGTGATTTCAATCGTGCTGGTTTACTTCAGTCCACATGTAACAGTGGACTGCTTCTTGTAGTACTGTAAATAGCATCTTTGAGCAGAACGCACTGTGGGAATACAAATATGGTCGTGTATTTGACTGAAGCACGGCTGAGTTTGATCAGATGTGCTTCGAGGAAAGTTTGCTTTGATCCGAACGCTACCAGGGTGAACAGAGTGAAGTCGTGAATGGACGTACACTCTGGGAATATCAATGCGGCACTAGTCGTCTCCGCTAGTGACTGCCTGCTAGCACGTGCTAATTCAGCTCTGAAAACCTGAGCCTCAAATCCTTACCTTTATATTCAAATGCCGTCTGACCGCTGACAGTGACGAGGCTGTGATTTTAAATATCATAACGTGCTAATGCGCGGCTCGTGAAAGCTGGGATTTATTGCTTTTCTAATCATTCCGAGTGTTGTTAGCTGTCGTGATGTGTTGCGGCCTCTGTCGAACACAGCTGCGCTAATGTAATTCTGCTGAGATGAAAGGGACCGGCTGGGTAGTGTGGTTTACTGTTGCTGTGAAACATGGACAGAACGCAGCCAATTAGATCTGCTAAAGTGACATGATCAAGCAGAAATACTGTGTGTGGCTTTTTTAATGGCTGAAGTCGGCTCTGATGCCGGATCACTTTAATGGCTGCCATATGCCATGTTTGGTTTGGCTGGTTTCCCGCAAGATGTTGTGCTTGTGTTTTGCGGCTTTTAGGATTGTCAAGATTTCTCTCATGTCATGTTTAATGTTTCTCACTGCTGTTGGTGAATGTGGACGGACACCTCGCGAGTCATTTTGACAGTACGCCAGTCTTGAATGGGCCGTTTCTTACAAATAAAGACAGCATGTACATTTCAGAGAGTTTCCACTATTGTTATTTATTTTAAACATGACACAATTCATAGGTTAATAGGATAGTGCACTTAAAAATGAAAATTCTGTCAACATTTAATCACTTTAAATGTCATGTCATTGCAAACCTGTTGGACTTACTATATATATGTATATATATATAAACATCATTTTTTGTTCCACAGATTTCTGGAAAGACATGAGGGTTATTAAATTAGTCAAAATTTTACATTTTTGGTGAACTATCCCTTTAAATCCTTTAAGAAACAGCGATACAATAGCGCTCAGAAGGGTCACCGCCTCTCAAGTGTGTGTGTATTTGTTTTGTGGAATAAGAGCAAAGACCCCCATTTGAAACATAAGTGCCAGGTAAATGCATTTGATATTATGGCCCCTGCCTTTGGGGGGGGTCATTGGCCCCCTTGCCCCATTGTGCCCTATTTAAAAGGGTTTGTCATGAATGTGAGAGAGCCTCTTTTCCCCTACTGCTCTCCCCTGGAAATGGAGATGTAATGACATTTGCAGTTAAAAGGAGCTCATTCACAGTTTGTACAGTTTAAGAATTCAAATGAAGTGTTTTCTCGTGCTGTATTGCCTGAAGGAACAGGCGAGAGAGGAAAGCAGATTTCTGAGGATTAGTTCTCCAGGTTCCCTTTATTATGTTAAGAGTCTGTAGTAAATGGTGATGGAGGGAAAAGTGAGGTAAAGTAAAGGTTGTGTGTTGGGGAGGGGGGGTGCGTATCCTCCTCTGCAGGGCCTCAATGGCATGATAACAGTGATATTGGACACAGTTTACACACACACTGACACACAAATGTTAGAGTGTGCTGCGATGAGGTTGTTCACAGCCATTGGCGGTGAAACACCTGTTTTCAGCAGAAGAACAGCTCCTGTCACCCCCTCCAGCCCTCGGTTTGTTTTTGGTAAATAGAGACCTGTGAAGGGAAAGTGAGTGACATTTGGGAGAGCCTGAACTTTTAATTGTGCTTAATTTGTAAGATGTCACAACAGAGATCACAGTTGGCTTAAGTCTGCGCTGTTAACCCAGGAAGGAGAAGAAATAGTATTTTTTTTTTATCTCTGTCTCTGAGAAGCACACCAAATAATTATTTGGTTATTTTATATCTTGTTATTTATTTGTTATTATTATTTTTTTTTTTTAATTGTTTGAAAATATTGCTTTTTATATGTTCACATATACGACCCTGGACCACAAAACCATAAAGGGTCAATTTTTTGAAGATACAGCTATTTGAAAATCTGGAATCTGAGGGTGCCAAAAAATTTAAATATTGAAAAAATCGTCTTTAAAGTTGTTTAAATTAAGTTATTAGCAATTCATATCCTCCTGACTACCAGCTATGGAGTTTTGTCTTCTGTAGAGCACATTCGCTGTTAGCGATTTCTCTGAGACCTCACACAGCTTTAAGTCTGGACGTCCTGTATAGCACACATTCAGTGCCCCAAAATATTAATATGCAAATTAGATACAGTTACATATACATTGTTTATAATGGGAAATCTTGTTTATGGCCATTTTACACACATTTTGGATAAAGAAAATTGTCAAATCATTCTGTTATATCTTTCAAAACATAGTTGAGAATCCTCATTATATAAAGTCAACAATAAAAATTGGTTTGTGATTAAAACAAAAAGCCCACTGTTTTTGCCATTTCATGTCTAGTCATGTTTTTTTTTTCTTTAAAACAGGACATTTTAATGTCCTGGTGTCCTCTAAAGAGGACTTAGCATAACATATGAATAAAATTAAATTTTTTCTTATGCTCTAAACATGACATGAAAAAATACTATATTCACAAGACGTTTTTTTTCCCTGGTGGTCAGGAGGATATTACTAATCAAATATAAAGTTTTGATATATTTATGGTAGTAAATTACAATATTACAAAATATCTTCATAGAACATGATCTTTACTTAATATCCTAAAGATTTTTGGCATAAAAGAAAAAAATTATCATTTTGACCCATACAATGCATTTTTGCATTTTCGCTACAAATATACTAGTGCAACTGGTTTTGTGGTCCAGGGTCACATATTTTATAAAATATATATACAAATATATTCCTATTAATTTGTGCCATAAATATAAACAATTACCTACTGTATCCATTTCTTACTGAGTAGTCTTGTCTATAGAATGTTCTAAAATCACTTAGTAGTGGGAAAAAAAATTCCTTATATTTAATTGTATTTTTTATATCTATAGTATAACTCTTAGTCAGTATGACTGAAATGCAGAATGTCCGAGGGCAGGATCAACCAAGCAGAAATTACCAGACAGATATTGTGTTCCCTACAATTTCTTCTCCAGCGTGCAGATCGCGTTTCCACCATCCTGTGTCTTTTTCCGCCCTGCCTTCCCGCTCATCTCCGGGTCTCTCTGAGGTGTCAGGCTGTAATTAACCATTCCCTTTGCTACTGCAGTCTTACCTGAGCTGTTCTCTGAGCTCGCTGGGCCCAGAGATCTGCTGCGTTACGCACCACACCGTTTCCGGCGGATATCTCCAGCTTTGATCACATGACGACGAGCTGCTCTGAAGAAAACGGGTAGGAATAAGCATACATAGCTGCTTTATTTGCCCACCTACACTGTGTCTGTCCCTTACACGTGCTTATTTACACGAGAGTGAACATGCTCAGCTTCTACCTGATATGCTTGAGCTGTAAAGGTAAAGCCTTTATTATCTCGGCAGGCAGCAGAAGGTGTCACCTTCATCGGACCTGACACACATGCTACTCAAACCATGGGAGACAAGATCAGGGGCAAATTAATCGCCAAGATGCCAAGGTCAGTGTCGTGCCCCCATACGCGTGGGCTGGTCAAGGAGAGTTTCATACGCACGCAGACACGCGTCTATTCTTTCAGGCACCCCAAATGACTCATCTCACGTCTGTCATACCGTCACGTGGGGATCAGGACTGATGTGTGTGCTTATAAAGACTAAGTGTTGTCAGTTCTGGGAATAACAGATTAGGCCTTTTTTTGATACATTGCCACTGTTGCCGATTCTTACCTCCCTTAGAATGAGATCCAGGAACTTCCTGTATGTGGATGTAAATGTGTGTGTGTGTGTGGTGGAAGGGCCGTTGCTAATGAGGGATGTTTTGAAAACATTTAAAGCCCTAATGATGCTGCTGCAAGAGCAAAGCCTCTTCCGGGGGCTGTGATTTAAGATGGTTTGAGGCTGTGGAAAAATTGTTTCACCCAATTTAAGTCTTGCGTTCCTGTTGTTAAAATATTGAGGTTAGAGGCTAACACAAAGACGAGGAGGTGAACAACCCTGCCGTATGCATGTGTTTTTAAAGTAAAGAGTATTAAACCTCTTTCAATAGCAGCTCTGCGAGTTCCCACTTCTCCATTTTTGTGTCGAGAGCACTTAATTGTCTGCATTTGGCAAGTTTAACACTTCCTGACTCGAGTGGCCTCGCTTGAATGTCTTTGAGTAACTAAAAATTAATGGGGACAAAAGAAAGGCCTAGACGCAGAACAAACACACAAGCATGAATGCAAATATATTCAAAATCCATAGTGACCAAATTAAACATGCCAAGAGAAAATTTCCCACAGAGAAATTTTGAGATTTTAGCTGCGCCTGCTTCTGTCCGCCAGCCAATTTTCCATCAGGAATCTCTCATTAGCAGATGTTTTTGGCCACAACACACACACACCTCAGTGTGATCTGGTGAACCCTAAATTTAACAAGCGCTTACCAGAGCAGACGAGTTAATGAAAGGAAATTACCTTTTCTGCCAATTTCCCCCTTCCATTCAGGTGCTTTTTTTACTTTGCAATTTAAAATGACAGATACTTTTATTTTGTACTAAATAAACTGATAAATCTTTCCAGTGTTTCATTATTTCCGGGAAGCGCATGAGTCAGGTATTAACTGCGGTCAGATGGTCTCATTTATATCTCGCTTGACCTGCTTTCCGAGACGTTTCTGAGGTCCCTGTTTCATATCTGACAGTGAAATGTAATTTTTAATTTCACTTTCGTGTGTCATTACTGCTTTTGAATTGTCAAAATACTGAATAATTGCTGTTCACAGAGCTGCCGTCCATTCTTGACTAAAACTGCAATCTGTTTGCTTAGTCATTTTAGAAGATGGCGATACAGGATGAAGTTTATTTACACCGCTGTCATCTGTTCCCTGCATAGCAACAAAGCCAATGATTTCCACATAAGAGCAGTGGGGAGACTCGGGTAGACGGCCCCTCCAGAGCCCGCTGAAGTGAAGCCGTAGTTGGGTATGTTGGCTGGTCTCGCCCGGCCGCCCCACAGCAGGTTTGAAGCCTCTTCTATCTTTGCCTCCAATCAATAGAAGTGCTGCTCCCCCTGCTGCCTGTCTCACGCTACAACTTCCTCTTCCCTCACCCCTTCCAATGGCACACATCACCCTTCACATTTCCTTTCCTTTTATCCCTATTTCTCTCTCTCTCTCTCTGCAGTGAAACAGTCAGGATGGTCCTGATGATACTCGTTTGGCGGTGGCTGACATGAGCAGAGGTCTATCAGAGAGGCCTGTTAGGCTAGTGACAAGATGGAAACCCATCCGGGAGGCCTTTTCCTATGGATGCAGCTGCTGCGCTCTGACTACTTGTGGGTTAAATTAACTCGTACTGATGCTTGCTTAATTCAATCTCCTGTTAGAAGTGTTTCGGCGTGCCAGCGTAATAACTGTAATCACCTTGTCATCAAGTCCCGTTCAACTCAATCATCCGCCTCTGAAACGCACTATTCCCGTGTTTGACAGCCTACGGAGTCTTCATGTTACACTGTGTTCATCTGTTCATGTTTGGGAGCTTTAAATTAACATTTTTTTAGGCCTCTTCACTGTGGTAGCACATATCCCACGTAATTTTAAACATGGTCAGTTGTCATACTCTTAATTTTACTTGATCAAAGCTTCAAATTAAGTTGCTCTCTGCTGGTAGGCTGTTCTTTCGGTAGGTGTTGTGATAATGTGTGAAAGGAAAATTTCTAAAGGTATTAATTAGAATTTTCCCAGAATTCTCTAGCAAACAGAGCTGAAAAACAAGAGTTATAAAGATGTTAAAATTTATAAAACTCACATCAACGTTTTCACACTTTGACTTCTCAGTTTTTGCAGTGTGTCTTTTTATACTCAGTATGTTTGCATGCACTATAAATGTTCAATTAAAAAAAAAAACGTGACCCTGGACCACAAAACCAGTCTTAAGTAGCACGGGTATATTTGTAGCAATAGCCAAAAATACATTGTGATGGATTTTTCTTTTATAACAAAAAATCATAAGGATATTACGTAAAAATCATGTTCCATGAAGATATTTGTGACCCTGGACCACAAAACCAGTCATATGTGTCAATTTTTCGAAACTGAGATTTATACATCATCTGAAGCTGAATAAATAAGCTTTCCACTGATGTGAGGTTTGTTAGAATATGACAATATTTGGTCAAGATGCAACTATTTGAAAATCTAGAATCTGAGGGTGCAAAAAAATCTAAATATTGAGAAAATCACCATTAAAGTTGTCTAAATGAAGTTCTTAGCAATGCATATTACTAATCAAAAAAGTTGTTATATTTACAGTAGAAAATTTACAAAATATCTTCATGGAACATGATCTTTATTTAATATCCTAATGACTGTTGGCGTAAAAGAAAAATTGATAATTTTGACCCATATAGTGTACTTTTGGCTATTGCTACAAATATACCCGTGCTACTTAAGACTACTTTAAATTGTAAATATATCAAAATGTAATTTTTGATTAATAAATGATTAATTTAATCAATTTTTTATTAAATATGCATTGCTGAGAACTTCATATGGACAACTTTAAAGGTGATTTTCTCAATAATTTGATTTTTTTGTACCCTGAGATTCCAGATATTCAAATCCTAACAAACTATGGAAAGCTTATTTATTCAGCTTTCAGATAATGTATAAATCTCAATTTAAAAACAAAACAAACAAACAAACAAACAAACAAAAAAAAGACTCTTATGACTGGTTTTGCGGTCCTGGGTCACAAATAATACATTTGTCTTTTTAAAAAAGCAGTAACACTTTACAATAAGGTTCATTAGTTAACATTAGTTAACTACTGTGGTTAACATGAACTAAGAATGAACAATACTTCTACAGCATTTTTAATCTTAGTTCATGTTAATTTCAACATTTATTAATGCATTATTATAACCAAAAGTTGTGCTTGTTAACATTAATGCACTAACATGAACTAACAATGAACAACTGTATTATTATTAACTAACATTAGATTAATAAATACTGTAATAAATGTATTGTTTATTGTTCATTCATGTTAATTAATACATTTACTAATGGAACCTTATTGTAAAATGTTACCAAAAAACTGATCTAGCTTTGTCCTGCTTTTCAAAAGTTTGGGTTTAAGATTTTTTTTTTTAATCTGTTCAGCAAGGATGCATTAAATTGATATAAATTGACAATAAAGACATTTATAATGTTAAAAAAATAATTATTTTTCAAATAAATGTTATTTTGAACTTTCTGATAATCAAAGAATCTTGAAAAAAAAAGTCATGGTTTCAACATAAATATTAAGCAGCATAACTTTTTTCGAAATTGATAATAATAATAGATGTATCTTGAGCAGCAAATCAGCATATTAGACTGATTTCTGAAAGATTATGTGACACTGAGGACCAGAGGAATAGCTACTGAAAATTTAGCTTTGCTATCGCAGGGATAAATGACATTTTTAAAAATATATTAAATTATATTTATAAATAATATTTGACTGTTATAGTTTTTACTGTGTGTTTGATCAAATAAATGCATCCTTCGAATGGTTTTGAACACCAAAGTTTTGAACAGCACACATATTAATCAAACTTCGTCCTTGCCATTTGTTCTTTGCTCTGAAAAATGAAGGTGATGCCTGACGTGTGTTTAATCCTTCAAACATTCAATTACACATTGTGTCGTGTTATAAGGGAGCAAGTTAACACAGTGACTGATGAACACAATGTTGGATCTTCTCCTAATCACTCTTTGGTTCTCTTTAACAGAAGCATGATGGTACGATGGCTCGGACATTGTGTCCAGACCCCCGTCCATTGATTGTCTGCGCCATAAACCCCAAGAGGGAGCTTATTTGGGCCTGGCTGCAGCATGTGGGTGTGTTAGGGAGCACAGGGTGGTCCTGTGGGCCAGAGAGGGCAGCTAACTGGAGTAAACAGGACTCAGCAGGCTTAGTGTTTGTGTTTACTCTGCTGGAGAGGAGGCCATTAGAGCAAACAGCCAGCGTTTCTTCACATGTTGCTGAAAATCACCCCAACCTTCATTCACTCCTGTTTGGCACTACTAACACCCAGCCAGTGTGCCCAGATGGCCCCGCTTTCCAGATCTCTCACTGTTTCTGCCCTCTCTCCCCTCCCTCCCTGCGCCGTGGCGTCATTAAAAGTGTCTGTGAGCGGGAGGTGTAAAAAACGGGTGCCGAGAGAGGGAGCAGAAAACAATTTAGTGGCATTTAAAGATAAAGTCCTCCCCCTATTTACATGGCCTATCTAATCCAATCTAGGCTGTGTCTGCATTTTTAATTTGCACATTCAAGCGAGCTTCAGAGAGGAACCTAGGCTTAATTAGTTTAGTTATCTCCCCTCATGAATGGATAAAGTTCCCACACTGCTGGTGTTTCAGATGAAGCCTAATTGGATTTTGAGGCCAAAAACAAAAGGAGAAATAAAAGAAACGAGGGTTAGATAACAGAGGAAGATTGAATTGATAAAGTGAAAAGGGAGTGAACTGTAGTCACAGCTGAGGAAAGAGAAAAGACGCAGTCCAGATCCTCGGTTGAGGTCAAAATCAGTGTCGGAGGATCAGTGACATATAAGAAAAAATCTTTTAAAAGAAGGAAAAAAAAATTGGGAACTCTTAGAAATTCACTCTTTTCTTATTGGTATTAAAAACCATCAAATACAAAGTCTTGATGTGCAAAAACATTTATTCACAAACAAATACATGTTGTAATTTTAATCATTATTTTCGAAACAAAGTTATTTATATAATACAGACATTTCATAGATTTAATATATGTGACCCTGGACCACAAAACCAGTCTTAATTGTATGGGTCAAAATTATTGTTTTTTCTTTTATGCCAGAAATCATTAGGATATTAGGTAAAGATGTTCCATTATAAATTTCCTACCGTAAATATATAAAAACTTTATTTTTGTTTAGTAATATGCATTGCTAAGAACTTCATTTGGACAACTTTAAAAGCGATTTACTCAATATTTAGATTTAATGCACCCTCAGATTCCAGATTTTCAAATAGTTGTATCTCGGCCAAATATTGTCCTAACAAACCATACATTAATGGAAAATGTATTTATTCAGCTTTTTATGTATAAATCTCAGTTTCAAAAAATAGACTCTTATGACACATATGTTATACTCATATAAAAAGAGTTTCTCTGCATGACATTGTACACCTTACATTATCTTTCTAATATTTTAATGTAAAATATCATTATTATAATGGTGACACTTTACATTAGTTAACTATAGTTAACATGAACTAAGAATGTACAATACTTCTGCAGCATTTATTAATCTTAGTTCATGTTAATTTCAGCATTTACTAATGTATTATTGAAATCACGAGTTGTGTTTGTTAACATTAGTTAATGCACTGTGAACTAACAAACAAACAATGAACAACTGTATTTTTTTAAGTAACATTAACAGATTAATAGTGTAATAAGTATTGTTCCTTGTGTTTATGTTAATACAGTAACTAATAATGACAAATGTCACCTTATTGTAAACTGTTACCATTATATATATATATATATATTAATTGGCCTTTTTCTTCATTATAGCAGGACAGTTGTATCTATTTATGAATTTAATTTTAAATGCACAGTTAAGACAAAACATGAGTATCTCATCATTTGCCAACGAACCCTCTATTACAGATGAAGACATACACTCTAAATCATTGCTGCCGTTTTGTCTAAAGTTCATTAGCACATCAGCCTGTGATGTTTTCTATGTTTTATATATAACTGAAACATTTTGCATTTTAAATGACGCAAAATTTAGAACACCCCCTCAAGACCCCTCCAGGGCTTTCAGTGCAATTTGCCAGAAATGGTGCTTTTGAATATAAAATCCAGGCCTCAAGAAAAGTAAGCCCACATTCGGTTTTAAATCTCAACCAGTTTTTGCCAGCATGCCGTAATAATACTCGGGATTTCGTTCGGCTAGAGCAAAAGTGTCAGCACGTTTAAAAATCATCATTCTTAAAGAGACAACTGAGCTTGAGTAAATCAATTATTGAACATTACCCTTCATTGTGATATCTGATTCGAACAAGGTCAAGGGAATTATTAATAACCTTCTGTTCTCTTTCACAGACACGTTTACAAATTAGCACTTCTCACAGGCCTGGGACCTGCTTTATGAAGCCGAGTTTTCGGGAGCAGCCTGAAAGTGTGAAAGAGTTCCAGAGGGCAGAGCATTTGGAGAAGTCTAGATAATGAGATTCTTTTGTTAATGCCATTGAACTCGATTCAATTAGTGAAAAGGACCCATGTTTGTGACTATTGCGTGCGCAGCATACAGTGAGTTTCTGTATGTAATTGACTTTGTAAGCCCTCGAGGAGCAAACTTCTAGTCGTTTCAGACATTCAATGTAATCGTCAAGCACAAATGGTGAGCCAAGTATGTTTGTCTTTTTTTTTCTTTAGCCAAGTGAGCTGGTTTGGGACTGATCTTGTGTGTGGTTGTGTGATGTATAGATTAATTAAATAAGCATATTGATTCCTGTTCTGGCAACACAGAGTGTGGGGTTTTAATTAGCCCACGCTTGAGTGTGTTAAAATTCCTGTCTTATCTGTGTGGAACCAAGTGGAACTGAATGCGTGAGGGCTGCTCATCAGCTTAAAATCTCCAATAACCTTTTTTTCTTGTTTGTTTTAATCCGACTCAAACCTCAAACTTCATTGTAATTATCTATATGCTAAGTATAACACTTTTATTCCTGATATTATTTATTTATCTATTTTAACAGTTAAAAGTCAAAAGTTTTTGAACAGTAACATTTTTGTTTTTAAATGTTTTTTTTTTTAAAAATCTCTTCTGCTCACCAAGCCTACATTTGTTTGACCCAAAATACAGCAAAAGCAGTAATTTTGTGAAATATTTTTACTATTTAAAATAACTGCTTTCTATTTTAATATTTTTTAAAAAATGTAATTTATTCCTGTGATCAAAGCTACATTTTCAGCATCATTAGTCCAGTCTTCAGAGTCACATGATCCTTCAGAAATCATTCTAATATGCTGATTTGCTGTTCAAGATACATGTACTATTATTACTATCAATATTTAAAACAGTTAAGTACATTTTTCAGGGGGATTATAGAAATTAATACTTTTATTTAGCAAGGATGTTTTAAATTGATCAAAAGTGATGATAAAGACATTTATAATGTTACAAAAGATTTCTACTTCAGATAAATTCTGTTCTTCTGAACTTTCTATTCATCAAAGAAACCTGAAAAAAAACCTACTCAGCTGTTTTCAACATCATAATAATAATAATAAATGTTTTTTTGAGCAGCAAATCTGAATATTAGAATGATTTCTGAAGGATCATGTGAATGGAGTAATGACGCTAAGAATTCAGCTTTGAAATCAGGAATAAATAACATTTTAAAATATATTCAAATAGAATATAGTTTTTTTTAAATAGTAAAAATATTTTCACTTGCATTTTTCTTTGGATCATATAAATGCAGGCTTGGTGAGCAGAAGAGACGTCTTAAAAAAAAACATTAAAAATCTTATTGTTCAAAAACTTTTGACCGCTAGTGTATATACATATATATATAAGTTATATATTTGTTATATAATTATTTAATATGTGCAGATTTATATAGGGGCTGCTGAAAATTAAAATAGAAAATTAGAAAATAGAAAACAGCTCTTTAAATTGTAGTCCTATTTCAAAATTGTACTGTTTTTACTGTATTTTAAATAAAATAAATGTGGCATGAATTTTTGTGGCATGAAACACGAATTTCTTGCATTGCAATAACCTAACAGCTTTTCCTTTCATATGATCTCCACATGAAGTTGATTTAGATATGAAGTGAGCCAGGTTTCTAATGTCCACATTGTGTTGAGGTATTTATTGTCTCAAATGTCTTATTTCTACAGCTTGTGATTTGTAGGTTTGTTGGGAGCCCTTCGTCTCTCTTGGCAGCAGACGAGTGTGACGGCACGTTTTTGCGCACATCCAAGAACCTTCTGTCCTGCCTACTGATATCTCGATCTGGTCTCCCTCAGCCATCTTGTTTTTCATAAATTTTCACCATGCTGTGATCAAAGCTCACCACTGTATTTGTGTTCTGTTGTAATGGCCAAGGATGTAACACGAAAATCTACTTAAAAATTACGATCCATCCTGTATCAGGCCTGGTGTTGACATGGCTTTTTCTGTGTGGGTTTTTAACGTGATTGATTTATTTTGTTTAGACGGGCAGGAAGGTGCAGGAATGTTTGGTGCTGTAGGCGTGTCAGTGGGTGATCCGCATTCATATGCCGTGCACTTGTCTCAATAGTGCAGCCAGGCCATGCAGCTGTGTCAGAAAACACACTCATCTGTTTCTTTGGAGAGATAAATGTGAGCAGAAGACACTTGCACATCACTGAAATCCAAAAACTTTCATCCTAGTATATAATTAAATACAGTTTAATAAAAATAAATACTATGCAGAAATAAATGGGTGTTTTTAATTCTTTCTCTATAGAAGCCGAGTAGGAATTTCCTGCGGGGATTGTGGGATTGAAAGTCGAGTAAAGCAAGTGCTGAGAGTGTCAAAAAAAATAAGAAATGTTAAACTTGACAGGTGAAAAGCGCTGAATGGCAGCCAATTGCTGTCAGGTAATTATTTTGATTCATCAGAAGCAGAACTATAAGCACTTCTTAGAGGTATTTTTTGGCATTTCTTCCAAGCCAGCGGTCATGTAGTGTTGGTGTTGCAATACAGTGTTTTAAAAAGAGGGACGTTCTCTTTCTGTGTGGCCCAGATTTTCTTCGTCCTGTTAGAGTGACTCAAATAGACTTGCCTTGCTTGTGCTTCTCACATTGATTTCTCCAGCTGCGACTGCTGAAGATCGTCTTACCAAGGCTTTGCAGCCTTTTATGTTCCTTGATCCTGGGCTATGTTAGCATAATGCTAATACACTGTGTCGTCTTCATAGCTGATCTGGAGAGAAATATTCCCTCAGTTCCACCTGCAACAATGGACATTATTGAGATTATCGAGATTATTTTGGAAGACTTTTTAAGACTGCTGTTTAATATAACACTGGTTGTGAGAGTTTAACTAAATAAATCAATTTCAAAAGAAAGTTTACAGGCACCGATAGCCTTGTGAGTAGTGCACCGACATAAAGCATTGTTGCGCTATGGGCGTCCCAAGTTCGAATCCCGGCTCGAGGACTTTTACTTATCCCACCCCCCCTTCTCTTCCCCACTTCGCTTCCTGTCTACTCTACACTGTCCTATCACAATAAAGGCAAAAACCATCAAAAATAATTCTTTATTTTAAATATTTACTTCCTGTTTATTAATGTATTGTATTTTGATATATTGTATTATTTTTATTTATTTTATATTTAAAAATATATTTCAAGAAGCAAGAGAATATATTTAAAAATGTATTTTTCCAATATTATTGACAATAGAGAGAAAAAATTATATATTTTAAGTCTGTATTAGTAAAATATTTTGCAATTTGTAATATTTTGAAATATTTGAAATATACACTAGCATTGACATTTTGGTCAACTTTTACTTTGTTAATAAGAAAAAAAGCTTACTTGAGCACCAAATCAGTATTAGAATGATTTCTGATCATGTGAAGGATGTTGTGTGAAGACTGGAGAAAGGGCTGCTGAAAATTCAGCTTTGCCATTACAAGAATAAATTACATTTTAAAATGTAATAATATTTCACAATATTACTGTTTTTATTTATTTATTTATTTTTTTAATTTAATGAATACAGTATTGGTGAGTATATTGCGTAATATTCCGTAATTTTTGTCACACTAAACAACAATAATTAGTGTATTTTTGTAAGGGGTAGATTTAGGGTTGGGGTAGGTGACCTTAATGAAACACAATCTAATGGCTAGAAAATTTAATTTATTGTTACTTTCCAGCCTCAAAGCGTTGTTGTCCTGCAGCCGCCCCAAGCTTGCATCCAGAAAAATTGTAATTGAAAATTGAAATATTGTAGAACTGAAACTGAATAAAACTGAATAAAAATTACTTGAGCACCAAATCAGCATATAAGAATGACTTCTGAATGATCATGTGAAGGACCTTTTGTGAAGACTGGAGTAAGGGTTGCTGAAAATTCAGCTTTGCCATCACAAGAATAAATTATGTTTTAAAATGTAATCATATTTCACAATATCGCTGTTTTGTTTTTAATCAAATAAATACAGTGACATCTTTCAAAAACATTACAAAATCTTATCGATCCTAAACTTTTGAAAGGTAGTATAAATATATTTTGTATTTATTCATTTATTTGTAATATGGGAGAAGACATGGAATGTTGTGCCTTTGGTGTGTCCATTTAAATGAAATTCCATTTAAAACTCAAAACGTAACTCTCTTGTCACACTTGATTGACAAGGCCTACCCAGATGGGAGTGTTGGCGGATCCAAGAGGTCAGTGTTTAATTGCATTATTTTAAAGCTTCCGCCACCCAGTACTACTAAAGAGACACAATGACCACCCTGTCATGTCCGCTACTCCAAACACACACTCATTTAAATTGCATTAGTGTTCATCGAAAATAAGCACCCTATCTATTCACTGATGCCCATTGTCTCTTGACTCGGTTCAGACTCACATGATGCTTCTCAGTGGTTGAGTGAGCAGGAATAGTCTGTTCTCCCAGAGAATCTCCAAAAAGCTTTTTAATTACGCCAAGCCGTGTTGGCATCCATACATCCTGAACTACCCATCCCAATGTCTTCGTCCTTCAGAATGTCCCTATAATGACCAGTGTGGTATGTCTTTCTTCCTTTCTTTCTCGTTTTAGCTCCACAGTGGCTTTTTGTTTCGTCCTTTCGAATAGCCTGTGCCAAGCTTTTGCTCATTAGAGAGTTTGGTGGAGTGTGGCAGGGTCCATTCAAGCCCTCCAGCTGCAGAGTCTTTCACCTATTCCCTGAAAGAATTTAAGGTTGCTCTGCTGGTCGGTCTGTTTATCTGGCAGACACTGAAGGGACAAACAGAGCCCTCTTCCCATTCTCCCCACGCCTCCAGTCCCAGTCGCACCTGTTCGCCGTGCTAGTGTCCACGCAAAAAGCCAACTCATTAGAGCCAGAGGCCATTGTGGGGCATCTTTTAGGAGGAGCTGAAGTGGAAAGGTCCAGACCGCTGTGGGCAGCAGGAACCCGAACCTCCATTCTGCGCTTGCACAGAGGAGCAGGCATGACCCAGAGCCAGAACGGTTATTAACCGCTGCCGCAACCTGTGCTAATTGCTGTGTTATTTACTGCACCGTTGCTCCTGCACTTTTGCACAATGATCTTTTCTGTGCTGAAATCGTGGCTTTGTGAGTGATTGACTGATGCAGCTGTGAATGGAGGCCTGATTTGTTTCCATTTTGACTGGTGCAGGGCTATTTTGAGTTTACTAAAAATGCAGTAGGCCTCAATTGTGTATATCAATTGTCATTGTATAGGTGACCCATGGGATTGTTGGAACTAACTGGATTAAGCCTCGCTGCCTGCGCTATGCCGTAGCTAAACAGGTCACGCTTCATGTGTGGCATCACAGCTACGCTGTGTGTCATTCTGGGTCGCTTTTTCCCGCTCCCTGACCCCCTGAACTCCCTTCAGGGACGGACCCCCGAGCAAACTGACCCTCTTTGGTCGGCACTGGCCAGGTGGCTCCTGACAAGCACTGACAAAAACAGGAAGCATACCTCTGGACACGGCAAGCCCCAGTGGGGCTGTCTGATTGGCCGCTGACTCAGCTACTGCTGCCCAGGAAGTCCTGACCCAGGAAGTGTCCAGGGACTTGGACAAGATGGCTGGAAGCAATGTTAGAAACAATGGAATAGTGGGAGATATTCTGTATCTGGTCTTCGTTTATGGCAGCAGGAAACAAACGTGACCAGACTGCTATAGATGCAGCCAGTTTTATGATGATGTTACATTAAAAAACATTATGAAATATCAAAAGTCACACCTATGCCACAATATTTTTTTGTACAAAAAGTGTTTCATAAATCTGTGATTATTATAATAACATTAAGTTTAGGGTCAGCATATATATAAGAAAGCATATATATATATATATATATATATATACATATATAAATTCAGCAAGGATGCAATTATTTGACGCATTAAAGTGACAGTAAAGATATTTATAATGTTACAAAAAATGAAATATATGATCTTCTTTTGAACGTTTCATCAAATAATCTTGAAATAAAATGTATCATGAATGTACCTTGAAATATTAATAAGAAATGTTATTTGGTCACAAAATTAGCATATTAGAATGATTTCTGAAAGATCTTGTCACTCTGAAGACTGGCATAATGGCAGCTGAAATATATCACACACACACACAAACACATACGGGCGCATATTATCACTGATTACAACATGTTTTTCACAAATAGGTACCATATCTTTTCACCAGGTAAAGAAATGTTCTCTTTAAATGGTGAACTTGATGCTATTAATAATGTTTTTTATTTATTTTTTGGCAATTTGAACATGTTGCTAGAGTCTCTTAGCAAGAGAACCACTGCCTCCTGTGGAGTTTGTGTGTGTGTGTGTTTTCCTTTTTCTTTCTGACTGTTTGTGTGTGTGTTGTGGTCAGGTCTGTGGATTGAAGTTGAGATTCTAGGTTTGGCAGATGAGATGGCTACAGAAGGAAAGCACTGCGGTGTGAGGTGGTAAGGCCAAGGGTTCAGAGCAGATGACCCACACTTCTCTGAGGGAGAGAAAGCACAGTTCAGAAGGGCAAAGGTCATTGTCTTCCATCGCTCTCGTTCCTTTCCCACCCTCGAAACCTCTCTTACCACCTTCTCTTTCTACTCCTTTCACTGAAAGTGACACCTGCTGAGCATCTTGGGCCCCGTTGCACAAATTTATGTTGATGTCAGCAATGAAAACAGCACCACATCTCCAAATATTTGTGGAACAGCGGTCCGTCCATTTTCTCTCTCTCTTCTACACCTCTGTCTTTCTCATTCTCTACCCTCTTTTCCTCCTTTATTTTGTTTTTTATTGATTTATTTTTCCAAAGCCCCAGCCTGGGACGATGCGGCTTTCACACATGATGTGAAATGTTGTTTCTGCAGAGATTATTAACACACATTTGTAAAGTCTTTTCTCTGGGCTGAATCTGAGCTAGAGGGCGGGATGAAAATTGCATGCCTCTGTATTTTAGGCCTATATCTGTATGTGTGTAAAACATCTCTAATCTAATATTTGGATGTGAGCACATAAAGTGGCTGCCACCAGTTATTTTCCAAAAGTGAATAGAAATGTCCTAAAAATAAAACATTTAAATGTAACATTATTCACAATCAGGACTGAACAACACATTAGCTAGGCTACCTAGTGTGATGTTCTAGTGTGATTTTTTTGCAGTCTATGGATGGGGGGCGATTTACCAATCCAAATATGGTATGTGTGGAACAAACTACTGTACACCTGAACCCCATAAAACTTTAAAAGGGTTAACTTACACGTTTTCGCACATCGGGAAATAACGTTATGGACCTGAGAAACATTTTCTCTTACAATATTGCACTAAACACGCGTGTCCTATATTTCCTGTTTAAAATATATGGGTTTATGCGCAGATGAATCATTCTTTAGTCGGTTCTTTTCAAGGAATCGGTCAACCGATTCAACCATAACGGTATAAATCTTTTCGCAACTTAGTCTGAAACATTTGGATCAGCTCACTCGTGCACGGAATCTTGTCTTGTGTCTCATGTATTTTGCTTCGGATGCTTAGAATTTGAACTAGCGATATCGATTCGCTAATGAATCACTCTTTTGAGTCAGTCAAAGAATCAATCAAACGGCTGAGCGTTACAGTCTGAATCGTTTCCCAGTTCAATCAGAATTCAGACAAGACGTTCATGTGCTGGATGTTTTCGATCGGGTTCTTATCACATAAAACAAAACGGAGCATTTTAGGACACAAAGAACAAAATGAGAGCTTGATAAAATGAAATATTTAATGGAATAATGGAAACCAAACCTGGAAAATCGTGTCGTTTGTCATATGGAGGTTCACCACAGGTGCACATGCTGCGTCTGAACCACTAACGTTACCGCAGGTAAACACAACAAATGCTGTACTAAATGTTCAAAATGACCATGGTATTACAGTATTACAATGTTTTCTGAACATGTACTCGAAGCTTGTTAATATCATAGCATATTCGCTAATCATACAGTGCGGTATACATCAGAGCTACATGATACCATCACTTTACTATGGTACTAAGTTACCACACTAGGCTAATTTTGTAATGTTGTTTATGTTTATACCATGGACTTTGCAAATCTTTACAGCATTATAGGGTTTTCAGGAGGCGTCATCAGTCGGCCATATTGGCGCCACTGAATGTAAACAATGCAACTGAATCTAACCAAACTTGCATATTTTGCTGATCATTGCTGCTGAAAACGGTCAATTATTGTCATGTTTTGCGCTGTACTAATTGGTCAGACTGGGAAAAACATTTGGAGTACTATAAACTTCCAAAAGTTATAACAAATCAAGGAGAAGTGTGCAAAAAACTATCTGAGGAGCAAAAGGCGTTTGTGGTTTGTGGCCAAACTCAACCAGAATTTCCATGGTAAGAATCTTGACAACATTTGTGTTTGTTCTTATAATTTCCAGTCAGGTAGGTGAAATATTAGGCTGATATCTTAATTAATACTGCTCGTACATATCTTTACCACCTATTCAATTTAGTTTTGTCAAAATATTGCACCCTTTCTCTGTATGATTTAGCAGCTTCCACACGTTTTTTCTGTGGTTTAGACAGCATAAATTAGCAGAACAACATATTCAGTAGTACATTTACTGTGCAATCCATGCTATTGTTTACATCTGAGTACCTCCAGCATGGCTGTGCATCTGGGTAACTGACCAAACTGTGATGTAAGTGCAAACCCTCTATTGTTAATGTAGATTTGGCAGCTATGCCTTCTCATCTTAGCATAGTCAGGAGTGTATTCAAATTAGTGATGGTTTATTAGTATAATGCTATGTACTGCAATACCTCTTTTTTTGCATCTTATCCTGTTCTAATCACACCACTAATGTTTTGAAGTCTGGTTTGCTAAGCAGTCGATTTGGCTTCAAGAACTTACTTGACGGATAGTGAAAAATATACAATACGATTGTAGCTGAACAAACTGTTCAGCATACTAGTCTGTTAAAAATATAAATATAGTGTGTGTGTTGTTTGTACCAGATATCCATGAGGGCAGTGATAGGCCAAAAGCTGTGACATGTATGAATACTCTCTAAACATGGTCTTTTGTTGTGTTTTGTATTTATATTTTCCCTGTGAAAACATTATCGACCATCTCGGCTGTACGGTTGACTCGCGGGGAGCAGCAGTGGTCAAAGGTGTGGTTAACGGCTTAGCTCGTCATCCCAAGCGCTTGGTCACACACTCCCCAAAGTGGCATAGCCTGAAGGGCGCTGATAACACGTATCCTGCACTTCTATTGGTTGATGTCCAGAAAACCGGCAATCTCACACGGAAGAATCTGTACATTAGAGGAAAGGTAGGTTAGGCCGGAATGTGAGGGGGTTTTAAGGTATTAGAGGGAAAGCCAGGATGGCATGCATTTTCCTGGCCTGTTGTGGATGACCTTTCCCTCTACCCAGTGCTTTTGTGAAGGATCAGCATTTTTGGTTCATGCGAATCCCCTCTAGCTTTGAAGGGGAGGGGCACAGCAGGGGGACGCTAAAGAGCCCTGAATGTGTGTGTGCGTGTGTGTTTCAGTACGTTTCAAGTGTAGTGTGCATTTGGCCCATTTAACATCTAATGTAATCCATAATGGTGGCTGGAAGAGGGAATATGTAATCATATTTGTGAGATAGCTTTGGCACGTAAAGGGATGGCTGGAATTGTGGGTTTCGGCACCCCCAGCAGCATCAGCCTCCCCCGGGTTCACACTTAAGCAGTGTAGGCTTTGGACCAGTGCCATGCCTGCAGGGTTGGTATGGCTGGCCTCTCACCAGACCTCTCTTCCACTCTTTTTGTTAGTCTCTCTTGCTTCACCAGAGAAATGTCCAGCTTGCTGTAGGAAGGCGTACGGAAAGAGACAGTGTAGAGAGATCATGTACACCTTGACAATACGCAGATCATGTAATTAAATACTACAGTGTTTAGGAAGCTATTTTCAAGTTACATTCTGAATTGAAAGTAGTTGCGCTACAGCCAAGAGACATTTTGAAGAAGTAGTTAGTTACACTGCAAGCTGCTAACCAAAAGACACTAACAACATTACTGGTGTTTAAGTGGGCAAACAACTGTAATTTTGTCACATTGCACTGCTACTTGATAGATAAAGTAGCTTTTTTCTTTTTTTACTGTAAATGCAGCACTGTTTTGAAAACAGTTAAACTAGTGTTACACAGCTGGAATTATTGACTTTAGTCACTACTGTTAGTTTACTCCCTAACACTGAAACATAATATGCTGCCACTTGTTACCAGTAGATTAAGAATGTAAAAATGATAACCAATAACCCTTCAAAACCCTTTTCTGTTTTTCATAGTTTTATTGATCATTTCTAAAATATTCTGTCTTGCACTTGTAAAATATTTAACCGTTTTGACTTGTTTACACATTTCTGGATTTATCTTCTCTTAAGGAAACAGGAGCATAGGTTTTATTGATCAATCAAAATGAAAACAAACTTTGATGGCAAAAGTATATTCATGTCAGCGGTCAGTGAACTGTTCCTTAGTGTCTGGTATAGACTGTAGCTGGCAGTAAGCGTGGCTTCACAGCACAGATGAGATGGGATATGAGACTGGATCTAGCACAGGATCTAGAGAACCTCACAATGGGTGTCCTGCAGTAACAGTCTATGTGAGTGGAGTGACAGAGATTTCCGCTTAGAGCTTTCTGTAGTGACTTTGTTTTTGTAGTCTAGAATTGTAAATCCTGAGGAGCTAGATCACTTTGAACTTCATATGGAAGTAGCAGTATTTTATAATCAATACAGAACACAAAATCAGCCTTGGATAAAATACGGTTGATATTGTCTTGATTTTTTTAACTCTGGCTGCTGAGTTTTGAACCAACTGAACCTTTATGAAGACATTTATAGAGACTGCTGTATTCTGAAGCCATGTGATGGGTTTGAGGCTAGTGGATAAAGGGGTCTAGCATTCATGTTTACATTGCTGTTATGTGTTTTGCAAGTTTTTGCATTTTTATGCATCTTTTATTTACATCGTATCTGCACTGTGTTGCTTATGATAAGGGAATTCGCAAGCATGCGCACTCAGCAACTTTTGGATCATGGCTTCATGGCTTTTCTCATTAATTTAAAGCATAGTTCACCCAAAAATGAAAATTCTGTCATTAATTACTCACCCTCATCTACTCGCCAACGGCCTCTGTCGGTCTCGTCACCAGAAATTGCCAGCTCTCCATTGAAATGAATGGGATTGTGTTGCTTTGTCGTTGCGTGTTGCTTGTAGTGTGAACGGTGCTTAAGACCTTCATCCTCGGGACCCAAATTAAGATATTTATTATTTTGTTTGTCAACTACCATGTTTAAGGCACAGAATGGTAGTAAGGACATTGTTTAAATAGTCCATATGACATCTGTGGTTCAACCTTAATTTTATGAAGCTATGAGAATACTTTTTGTGCGGAAAGAAAACAAAAATAAAGACTATTCAACAATTACTTTTAATTCAGAAGAGTACCGAAGATGAACAAAGGTCTTACAGGTTTAAAACGGCATGAAGGTGAGTAATTAATGACAGAATTTTTATTTTTGAGTGAACTATGCCTTTAATGCTGTGTTAGAAAAGGCTAAAACCATGTTTGTATCAACACGTCAGTACTTATTTGTACACTGAGCATCATTTCAGCAGGAATATACATGATTGGGATTTTCACATGAGTGCGAAAAATTCCTCCATGCATACATTTATTTATTTATTTAATTATTGCCTCTAAACATTTGGTAATTTGACAGCGGATTTGGTTTTATATCAGTAAAGAGCTTGACAGAGTAGTTTTACGGGATGAGGCCAGTGAAGACATTGTTTTTTTAACGTCTTTAAAGTTGTCTTTTGTTATTTCAGGCTGGTGAAGTCTGGCTCCGGAGGCTGTGATGGCAGAATCAAGCATTGTAAATGATTCTCCACACTAATCACACCCGACACAACATCTAACGACTCTGTAAAGTTCTATATCTCATTAAACTCCACTAACGTTCAGATACGTGTCTCTAAATCTTTAATCTTCACCATCATCTAAGCTGTAATCAGATCATGTGAAGTCTTCCCTGCTGTAAGATGAAGACTTGCTAAACGTGTTGCACTCAAAGCAAATGACCAGCATAAACGTGAAGACATTAATCACCCCAGCTGTTTATGTATGACTGCATTTATAACCCTCAACAGTTTGAAATAAATCTAGGGCTCGGTAACAGTTTATGTAAAATTTAATGTCTGGATGTTTTTTAATGTATGGCGAAAAAAAGATAAGGGCAGCTTGACAGATCAAAACACAGACTCAGGCTCCACGTCAGTAAGAAGGGAAGTAAAATGTTTCATATTTAAATTTTTACATTTTTTGTCTTCGTTTTAATGCTCTATTCAATTACCATTTTAAAATGTGCACAGTTGTTGCTCTCAAAAACCAAAACTACAATAGTGCACAAAGCATATCTCTTACACCCACCCTGCCCTGTAACCATGGCAATGATCACAGTTTGCTTTATTCGAGTCTGTCATCACAATTTGACAAGTACATGTCTATGTCATTGTTCCCTGACATATTCATGTGAATTTCAAGCCCTGTGATTAAATTTTTTCCAAACTGTTCATGAGCAGCAAAGATATAGTCAATAAATCTTTGCTGTTAATTTTCAGATAGCCATTTTGATAATTTCTTCTCCTGAATAGCTCTGACTGGCTGAGTGAAAAAAAAATAAAAAGACCAGAATAAGGAATGAAAAGAAAGAAAGGCAAGGGAAGTGGTCAATACAGGCTTGTGGGTTTCATTTAAACATTATTTTAAACCTGTGTGTAATCATTTTAATCGCACTAAAGTGAATATTTGCTTGAAACATGAGCATGTTGTGATATTTTAAGTGTTTGTAAAAAAGTGATATTTAGTCTGATGTTTATTGATGTGCTCTGATGCAATGCAGACATGCAAGCTACTGAGTTATTGATATTGAAACCTTGCAGCAACCTTTTATGTTTTCACTGTTACACTTTGGGGAAACTAAATTATTTTAAACACCCATGAGTTTACGTTTACATTCACCATTATAATGTGGTTAATGCATTGCTGTGATTGTATTTGATCTCATGGTAACAGAATATTAAGATTATGTTAATGTGATTGTTCATAATTAGAGTCATAATCATACAGTAGAGATTAAATAAAACATGATATTGCCATACAAGTTCTTATTCCACTAATACAGACATTTAGATTCTATTAGGATAAAAAACTAGGCTTAACTTTGGTTTTTACAAAAATCTGAGATATGTATTTTTAAATATCAACATTTTATGGTAGTACAGTTTTTAACTGTCGTTGGAAAACCTTGGCTTTCCTCCTCAGCAACATTGACATTACATGTAGTTACATCATGTTTGGCAGAGGCGTATAGCATATCCCATCTTGTTTAGCAGAGGTGTAGCATGTCACATTTAGAATTTTTTTCTTTTCCCCTTAGATTTTTGGGAAATAATCAATACTCATGCTTTAAAAGGAACACAGCATACAAATTTTATTTTATTGCTTTTTTTATTTTTTCCTGGGGTCATCTCTGACCCTTAGAATTACTGCTATACTTTAAATCCTCTATGTAAACATACTATGCACATGTGAAACAAGTCACAACACTTACAAATTATTATCCACCTTATTCTTCAATGAAAAAGTAAGCTTATGGACGATACTTCCGGTTATTTAGCCGCTATAGGGAACTAACAAGAAGAATAACAATGTGCAGTAAACGCTAAAACTGTTTGCACTACAAACCAGTGTGTTCATATTTAAGATAATACATTAAAAATATACCTGCAAGCAGCAATTGCGGGGCCAAGCACAAAAGAAGCAGAATGAGGAACTAAGCATGGCAAGGAGCAACAGACCGACTACGAGTAATTAAAGCCATTTTAGGATGATATCAGTTGAAATCACTGAAAAATTATCAATACAACCACTAATAATATAATTTAATGGCTTATCACTTTTGACCAATAGGTGGTACTGTTTTCAAATTGATGTGGCGTGTTCATTTTGAGGTGACAATGACACACAAAGTTTGGTGTCATTATGTCAAAGCTTTACAGAGATACAGCTTCATTTCCATTTTGGCATCATGCCTCCAATGTGTAGTGGCCCTGTGCGAAAATGGTTTTGTCTATCGACACGAAATCCATGACTTTGTGTAAGCACAGTTTGAAGATGATTTGAGTCAAATTTGGTGAAAATCGGACCAGCAGTCTAGGAGGAGTTTGAACAAGTAGGTTTTGTACATTAATCAAAATGGCGGAAAAGAAGTTCTGCTAACTGTGGTATAATTGGTATGTATGTTGTCGGCATGACCTAAGGAATATTTTGAGACCAGTTTTATTAGGATAGGCTAATGCAATCAGAAGTTATTTTCATTTTTGGAAATTTCATTATTAATGTTTAATGAATGGTGAATTACTTCTGACCAATAGGTGGTGCTGTTACCATATGTCAATATGTTACAATATGTCAAAGCTTTGCAGAGATACAGCCTCAGATGTAGTTTGGCATCTTTTCAGCAAATTTGTTGATTTGCTACACGAAAACCGTTTCGTATATCAACACGAAATCCATAACTTTTTGCCAGCAAGTCAAATTTGGTGAAAATCGGACCAATGGTGTAGGAGGAGTTTGAAAAAGTAGGTTGTCAACATTAATCAAAATGGCGGACAGGATGTTTGGGTATCAATGTTCTCGGCATGATCGAAGGAATCTATTGAGATCATATTCATTTTGTATATTTCTTCATAACTTTTGGCCACAAGGTGGCACTGCCCCCAAACGTTTTGAGCACTGTCAGGGCGTCGTGCCGAATACACTTACCGAGTTTCATAATGATACGTCAATGCGTTCGTAAAATATAGCATTTTTTGACAAAATTCAATATGGCCGACACCCAAAATGGCATAGGAAAATTGGATATGGTTTGACTCAGCATCGACTCTGAGGATTCAGAAAAAAAGGAATTTTCATTCTGTGCCTTACGGTTCAAAAGTTATTAGCATAAACATGAGTGAAACTTTGGACAAGTGGTGGCGCTAGAGAGTTTGAATTAGAGACTCCAAATTTGGTATGGTTAATGATGAGTGTGCTAAATTTCACAGCTTTCCCGCAAGCGGTTCTATGGGCTGCCATAGACTTGAGCGGAAGAAGAATAATAATAATAGGAACTCCAACGGATACAATAGGTGCCATCGCAGCTTCAGTGCTTGGCCCTTAATAATATGTTAAGACACACCAGTTTGTAATATCAAGTAGCAAAATGAGCTGTTTTGTACAGATAAAAATATCTGGATACAGATGAGACCAGAAGCCAGACCCATAAAATTTACAGAATTTACTTACAGAAAAAATAAGGTGGATATCACTTCCTTTTAATTACTTTACTATGAGTAGCTAAACACTAAATCAGAATCATTGGCATGTAAATGGAGACGTCATTTCTGATTGCTAATTTTTTTGTCAACTTAGTTTAAAGGAGGTGTTCACTTCTAGAACAAAAATTTACAGATAATTTAGTTACCCCCTTTTGTCAAACGAGATGTTCATGTCTTTCTTTCTTCAGTCTTAAAAAAGTTGTTTTTTGAGGAAAATATTTTTCTGATTTCTCTCCGTATAGTGGACTTCTACGGGGTCCGTGAATTTGAACTTCCAAAATGCGGTTTAAATGCAGCTTTAAAGGGCTCTAACTTTTTAACTTCAAATGCTTGTCTTGTCTAGATCTGTGTGAACTCTGTGTATTCCGGTTCAAAACAGTTAGGGTATGTCGAAAAAGTCCCATCTCAACTTCAAAATCTTCCTACATCTCTGCAGAAGTACCGTCAGTGCTTACGAACAAAAATTTTAAACTGCAATGTATGATGATTTTGAAGTTGGTGAAGAAAATGAGATGGGAGTTTTTCGACATACCCTAACTGTCTTGAACCAGTATACACAGAGTACACACAGAGCTAGACAAGCATTTGAGGTTAAAAAAGTATATAAATTGTAATTTTTTAATTTTTTTTAAGTAACCTATTGTTTCGCTAGATAAGACAATTCTTCCTTGGCTGGGATCATTTAGAGCCCTTTGAAGCTGCTTTTAAACTGCATTTTAGAAGTTCAAACTCACGGGCACCATAGAAGTCCACTATATGGAGGGAAATCCTGAAATGTTTTCCTCAGAAAACATAATTTCTTTACGACTGAGGAAACAAAGACATAAGCATCTTGGATGACAAGGGGGTGAGTAAATTACCTGTAAATCTTTGTTCTGAAAGTGAACTTCTCCTTTAAGTTGTCTTTTTGGACAATTGTTTTTTGAGTTCAGAAAGTTACAGTATGTTTTCATAGTACAATAAAGTCTTTTGAAGTAAAAGATCAAGAACAAAAATAGATTTTTGGTTATATGAAATTGGTGCTAGTTATAATGCACCTGCTGTTTAGTAGCCTGTAATCAATTCAAGTAAACTCAGTCTTTCCTCATCCTTAAAGAAAGAAACATTAGTGTGATTCCAAACAGAGGATGATGAAACAGGTTGATATATACCTACGACCCTGACTTCACCTCTCTTAGCACAATTATGATGACGCTACTCTGTGATTGGTCAGCACTACAGTGTCACGAACACAATCTACCTGACCAGCAAATGCAGCAGTTTGCAGCGGAGGCAACAAGCCTCCAAATGATGATTAACAAAAAAATTAATTCACATAAAATTGCTTTTTAAAGAACAACATTATAAAGAAATATCTATTACATCAATTACATTTTAATCAAATGTATTACACATGCAATTAATTAATCAAATCATATTAGCCGAGAACATCCTCAGAAGATAATTCAAAAATTATTACAGTATTGTGGCAGATGAGTAGATAATTGAATAGGTTCTACAAAATGCGATTTCTAAATGAGTGTAGTTTCATTTATTTGCATATCATTTAACAGCAATGGCCAAGAGTCCATAGCAATTTATTTTACAATCCAGATGGTCAACCTGAATGTTGATTTAGGGACACTTTTTGTCATTGTTGGTCTATGTAAACTTTTTTTTTTTAATAATTAATTGCACTTGTTCAAAAGCTTTTTATAACCAAATAATGTGCAAGCCTCTATGAGTGAGATGGTACTAAACATGTCGTCTGTTTAGTCAGAACAGGCCGGGCAGACCAAGAGTGTGCGAGAGAGACGCAGTGGGGATTCTGGGTGACACAGATATGACAGCGTGCAGGAATCCCCCAGCCTTGCAGAGAGACACACTCCATGCTTCCCTCTCCGCTTCTTTGCCGGTGACATCATCTCGTCCATGTGCGTATTCAGACAGAGTGGAGAGCAATGAGGAAGGATTGTCAGGTGACATGTCACAATGGTCAAGTCACTAGTAACGCAGCATAAGGTTTTGATTCCCAGGGAATGTTTAAGTATACTCTAAAATAGCTGGCTCAATGCAAGAATGTAAATAGCAAACAGTGGGATACACATGTTTCATTTTTAAGCTTCCATAAAGACTATAACTGCTAGATCTGTGTTCAGCCTGTGCATATATGTGTGTGTGTGTTAGGTGGTGGGGCCATCTGTATGTGTGTGTGTATGCATAAATGGAAAACACTAAAAAGCCTTCTGGGTATCAGGAGGCAGAGCTTTAAGGTATGATATGTTAATAAAATGTGTCAAAATGTCTGCTTCCCATTCTCTCTTTATAAACAAACTTGCGGCATGAACTGAGCTAATTAGCGCGCCCATCTGCTCACTTGAGCAAACTTAGTGATACATACCAGAGAAACTGTAAAAAGACAAGCTCAGTTTTTCCCGGCAGATGACAAGTGTTATAAATTGCAGTTTGTTTTCTCCGTCTGCTCTCTTTTCCTCCATTTTTCCACCTCTGACATTATTCATTCAATTATTTCCTTGGCATTGTTGTGTGTCGTTTGCTGTACTTGTGTCATTGTTGTTTTGTGTAAACACACGCAATGTATATAAATGGCTGTAATTCAATGATCAAGCATTTCCTAATCACCCAGGTCTCGGATCGCCCTCGGAAGTGGGCGTTCGGCTAAACGCGTCTGCCAATTTCCCCGGTTTGTGAGGCGCTCGTGGTTCGTGGGGAGAAGACGGGAGGATAGGGGAATATGAAGACTGAGATCGGTATTCCCCGAACAGCATTATGCAAAGCTGTTAGCAACAATTAACTCGTAGCACATCGATTGCGACGGGGCCGGGCCCCAGCCATTGTGCGGGCTAAGCACTGCGGTGGTGAGCTTGGAGCCGAGGGGGGAGCTATACAGGAAGATCCATCTGTTCTTTCTGCTCCCCTGCACTGATGGAAGACTACACTAATCTGGTTACTTGTCAGGACAGGTTAGTGAAAGCAGGCGAATGGAGGAGGCTAGAGCTAAACTGGTTGGCAGCTGCTGGCTGCGCCGCGTCCTCTTCCAGACTCGGTAGTGTTACATTTGGCACAGGCCGCATGCAATCAGCTCGGCCACAGACCAGCCAGTCTGTCACCAAAGGAATACCAGCGCTGGTGGAAAAGGCTGACAAGGCTTTCTGTGACTATGAACAGACTTGTTTATTTTCTTGCGTGAATGTATTTACTAGTGCTGGAGGTTTGACCAAAAACCTGTATCACAATTTTTTGGGGGGATTCTGGTGGTTTGAGGGTTTTTTGTGTTTTTTCATGAAACAACATTTTAATCATGATCCAGATAAACTTGCTACATTAAGCATGATCATGCTACATAAAACATATCTGTACAAAACAAAAACAACAGATCCCATCTGAGGTGCAAATTCACTCTCTGACAGCAGGTGGTGCTTATGAAACAGCAGCGATGCAGCATTTCCTTGGTGACCGCTGTAAACAAAGCAGTGCTGCACTTTTAAATACTACATTAATATGCATTATATGAGGTAAGATGAATAGAAAATACCATCTAAACTAAGACAGTCAGTTCACCTCAGAGATACATTCATATAAAGCCCTCAATCCTGATTCAGTATTTAGAATTTTTTTCTGTATTTTGTAGAGATGTGACGAGATCTCGTGACGATATCCTCACAAAACATTTAGCAATGTTTACATTAAAGCTGTACGATTATTAATCTTTAAAATATTGAGATCTCGATTCAAATACCCACGCGATCTTATTCCTGAATGACGATTTAGCTATGTCTATTAGGACTGTTTCACATCGCAAGTGTCAGTGGAGCTTAAATGTTGTTTATTACTGCATGTAATTTATTAAAATGGAAGTTTAATTTTATAAAGTTCAACATGCACCTACATTTTTTTTGCATTTTGTCTTTTTCAGTTGAATAAACTATTTTCCCTATGTATTTTATCAGTGAGGATTTCTTAAGAAAAGTTTAAAAATCTCGTCTCGTTCTCGTGAACCCAGTCTCGTGTCTCGTCTCGTCTCGTGAGATAAGGGTCTTGTCACACCCCTAGTATTTTGTGTAAACGGTCAGTTTGATCTGCCTGCTACAGTATTTTCTCCTCTTTTGCGTTCATCTTCAGCATCTCTGATTTCTGTTAGCGCCCATTTACAGTTGATTTAACTGTCTAATTAAAGAATTGTGATATAGTTCTAAAAGTATTCAGTCAGAAGTGTAAGCAGTTAACAAGGATATCATCTTAATTAACAACTGTGTACTATGTTGCTTAGGTAAAAATTCATACAGTTCAAACCGGTTTACCGTTTGAACCAGTATATCGCCTAGGACCAGTATTTACACAAGAACCATGAGTTTTAGCACAGATGAAAGTAGTTATTACAGAAAACATAATCATAATATAAGCCATAAAACTGAGAATTTTTAACTACTACAGAGCAAGTAAAATATATGTGTTTACATCTTTAGAGAAATGAGAATATTATGGTATTTTAAAATAAGAAATCTAACTTAAGCAAAGCAATTAATGCAGTTGTTAAAACAAACTTGCTGATTACTGTCAAAAGCTTTTGTTTATTTAATTTTGGATAGTTACTTACCCAGCCAAATTCCTTGGCCTCATGAGGTTTTAACATATTTTTATATACTATGAAAATATTATGAGGGAAATTAATGGCCATCTGACTGGCTTACTTGGGCTCTTAATAGATCCATAAAGTTTAATAGGCAAACATGGGCTGGTCTGTACAAGATGATGGAAGCTGTCAAACAGACAGCTGTAACATGTTCACTGTGCCATTAGAAGCAACCCTTCCAACAAAAAGTCAAAAGCATTTTCTGTCATTTAGTGTCCTTTCCACTTTTAAAATTGTCTGATTTCTGTTGATTCTCTTTTCTAACAAACACAAGTAATTAGTATTGTCAGAGGGAATAAAGACAAATTCATGGCGAAGGACAGTCGTTTTCTAAAGTAATCGATTTTTTTTAAAAGAAATATATAATTAGCTTGAATATATTCAGTGTTTAATTAATCTTCTGAGGAAAATGTAATCAAGCAGCCATTTATAATTTTTGCTTTCATCCCTTAAGAGATATATATTTAGTTAATTATAGATATTGTGAGAAGTAAACTTTTTTTGAGGCCAGAAATAAAAACAATTCTACAATTTGTTCACTTTATTAAATTAGTCACAAAATTTTTGATTTATTTTAATTCTAAAAACTCACAACATGGTTTTAATAATATGTTGTTAGAAAATGTTGTAAACTGTCTTAACAGGAATATGATTACGCCTGTGTGTCATTAGAAAATCAGCCACATTTTTTAGAATAAAATGAGAATTGAGATGTTAGGCTTCATTTTCATAACTGTCCTTCAAACTCGTATTTCAAAATCATGGAGAAAACCTGAAACAGATGCGTAAAAGACTACAAACCACCACTTAAGTGTTTGAAAGTCCCAGTGGGCATTGGTGATTTAAGTGCAAGTGAATCAAACAACCCAGGCACTGCCTAGAACAGGTTGTCTCTAAAACTCTGTGTAAAACAAAGAGACTTATGGAAAAAGCCTCAAAGAGACCAATGATCACTTTGAAGTTCTTACAGAATTCAGTAGCAACAGAATTGCGAACCAGCCATCCATAGCAAGACCGCATCCAGGCCTGGATGGGAGGATGGTATATTCTGTAGTTTCCAAAAAACATATTATGCATTCAGGTCAATTGGACTGCTTTTTGACCGTGATCTCATCGTGGAATTCATCTTGGTACGTACTGCATATCCATTAATACAAATTAATATTATAGTGTCCCTGCAGTTACGTATGTGAATAAAGTAGTAGGACAACCTGGATGAATGAACCAAAATCACTGTTCTCACAAAAATTGTAATATTTATGCAAATATCATATTTTATTTTAAAGAAGGCTTTTGTTCATGTCACAGTTACTTTTAGGCATCATTGGAAATGAAAGAGAACAGATGACAACTGCAATCTAGCATTTGTATTTCAGTAAAACGACAAATAATTTGGCAGGGGAATGAATGGTCACACACACACACACACACACACAAACCCGGTTTTCTCTCTCATACACACTCCATCTGCTGCTAATGGAGCCTCTTGTCTGAAGTAGGCGTGTCTGACGACTGAAGTCTCTGTCAATCAGTCCCTTTTCCCCGCCTCCTCATGTGGTTTAGCTGTTAGGACCACCACACAACATTTTTATTCAATTAAACAGCCCCTTTACCCCAAAAACCGTCCATACTACATCCTGTAGGCCTGTGTTGATCATCTCTGTAAGCAATTTAGGCCTGTAATGATTTTGTGAGTTGTTATGCTAATTATGATGGCCTTCCCAGTCTGTGAGAGCTAGTTGTGGATTTATTAGTCGCTGACTGAGGGGGAGCGAAAAGAAAAGCGGTAGTGGTAATTAATCCTGTTAACCAAGGATAATTGGGCAAAAAATAGACCCTGCCAATGGCTTTAGCTCTAAGGAGTGGCAGTTAACCCTGCTTCCTGTGTTTTATTTAACAGTTAATGTTTCCTTTGCTTTCTGCTTCCTCTCAGGATCCCTGTTCCCTGATTGTCAGGAGCTCTGCCTCAAGGGGCCACAGGGTTCTACCTGCTAGTTAATGGCATTGCCACCTCCCTTAGCAACACACAAAAACACACAGACTGGTATCGGTCGGTACGTGTGGCATTTCCTGTGTGTGACCTCATAGGGCCCTACCTGAATTCACCTGATGGATGTTAATACAATAAGTCATAAGTTATCTGTTAAGAGGATGCTAAACAGGGGTGCGCTTTCCTGTACAATGACGTAACTAAAAGAACAAAAAAAATTTACAGCTGTTTTTTTTTGTTGTAAAAGGCATTTGATCTTTTTTGCACATTCACTTTGTAAACACTGCATTGGTACTTCTGCAGCGATGCAGGATGATTTTGAAGTTGGAGGAGAAAATGAGATGGGAATTTTTCGACATACCCTAGCTCTATTGACCCCGATTACACAGACTACTCATGCACATCGCACAGCTAGACAAGATGAGCATTTGAGGTTAAAAATCATTTAAATGTTACATTTTTTTAGAAGAAAATCTATCGTTTCGCCAGATAACACCCTTCTTCCTCAGCTGCGATCATTTAGAGCCCTTTGAAGCTGCATTTAAACTGCATTAGTGGTCCACTGTCTGATAATAACATCCCTGAAATGTTATTAACATAATTTCTTTACAACTGAAAAAAGAAAGAAATGAACATCTTGGATGACAAGTGGGTGAGTAAATTACCTGTGAATTTTTGTTCTAGAAGTGAACTTCTCTTTTAACCACCACACTATAAGGCGTTGTTGTGGAAGTGAACTAGCTACACTGTAAAAAATAAAAAACACAATTTGTTGAGTCAGCTTAAAATAATTTGTTACCCTGCTGCCTTAAAAATTTTAGTTAAGTCAACTAAATAAGTTTACTCAACTTGAAATGTTAAGTTGTACTGTAAGTAACAACTTAGATATTTGTGTTTGCTAAACTTAACAGATGGGTAAGTAACCCAGCTGCCTTAAAAGTTTAAGTTGATTCAACTCAAATAATTGTCACTTAGTATAATTTAACATTTCAAGTTGAATAAACTTTTTTTGAGTTGACTGAACTTAAAATTTTAAGGCAGCCAGGATACAAATTATTTTAAGTTGACTCAGCAAATTGTTTTTTACAGTGTAGTCACGACTGTTTCCCAAACATGGTTGCATCTCTGTCGTTTGAACCACATTGGTTCAACAATATAGGGCTGTTGTTAATGATGTCACGCGTATGTGGTGGAATAATATCTTCTGCTAATGAATTGATTTGAGATGCTCTGAGATGCTCCTGTGTTGAACATGCAACCTGAAGACTAATTTGCTATTTTTTTCCCTGTCATTTTGCTTTATTTGATGTCTGATTCATGGTGGGTTCCCTCTTACGTCATACTCCAGGGTTCCCTTAGGCATTTATGCATATGCGCACTCTTTAAAAATGGCACTTATTGAGGATGCACAAAAATATATAGATAAAAATGCATATATATTTAGATAGAATGTAAGATATAGATTGTATTGTGTATTAGCTTTCTTATTCTCCCCAAGAGCATTATTTTTTGAAGTCCATATGTCATACTAACAAGAAGCTATGCTTCTAACTAGGGATGCACCGATACCGATACTGAGCTCCTGTACTCGTACTGGTTAAAACGCCCAGTGGGCTTGTCGAGTTAATATCCCGCCTTGACATCACTGAAAAGTTTGTAGTTCGGTGAGATATGTCAAAAACAATTGAAGTAAATCAATGCACAAGTTATTTAACGGTATAGATGGAGAGGGAGTGAGAGAGCGAGCGCTGTTGCGTGATCTTTATTGATGTTCGCATATTTAGCACAGGCATCTTTTGGATTAAAACAAATTCGTAAATATGAGTTGTTCGCGTGATTACAGTACTGAGCTGCTGCAATGGAGCAGTTTAATGCTATTAAATTGAAGATGATGTACCATAGAGCAAAAAAACAAAAAACAGTGGAAGTAACAAAACACATTTTAATGGGCATAATTAAGTGTAAAAATAAAAATAACTAAGGGATATATAGTCAACCCAAAAATGATTCAGACAGCAGATATACACCATCTTTTGATCATTTTTGATATATATGTGTGTATATATATATATATATATATATATATATTTGTTTTTTGTTTTTTTTGTTTTTTTTTTTACTAGTGGGTGCAGGACACAGTTTATGATAATGTGATCTAAATAAATTTTTTTGACTGTATCTATTTGATAAATTAAAGTGACCAACTAACATTATACATATTCTTTTAGTTTCTGTACCCCATATTTTACAAATCTACTAGTAAATAATAAAATAAAAAATATCGGTATCGGTACTCGGAATTAGCAAGTTAATTAAAGGGAATGTAAAGGATTAATATAGTTTTTTTTTTTTTTCGTTTCTAAAGCATGAATACTTTTGCATTTTTAAATGCTGTCAGATTGTCTACAAATATATATATATATGTTCAAACATTATAATGAGATCAGTTTTGTGGATTGTAATTATTTCAACTATAGCCTCTACATTATATTAGAGGAAGGAAAGCTATTTTGTTTTTCCTTTCACGCAACAAAACAAAGATCCTTCTTCATAAACAAAACAGCATGATACAAAGTCCAGTTTTGTGATAACAAGGCCTGAAGTGGCTGGTGTCCCTTCCTGCTCCTTCTTATCTTGTCTTTTAAAGCAGTGAGCAGCTGTAAGTAAAATTGTAATTAATAGCAGACATTTCAGCATCAAGCATGGGCGCAGCTGCAATAACATCCTTCTCTAAAATTTTCCATACGCTGTCCCCTTTATGGTTTACAGCATCCGCAAGGACCTCTATGAAATTGTTTGTTCTTTATTATTTTTTTTTAGCAGATGATTCAGAGAGTGTAAAAGGGTTGCCAGGAAAAATAGCTTTTAAGAAACAATGTTTTTATGACCTCTGATACATGCAGCGTTTTTAAAGGACACGCTGAATATCTTTAAGAAAATGTTGAGCTACAGTTTACTTAAGTTCAATGTCAGTACGAAATTTAACTGAAGAATAATTTCGAAAGTAGAGACAAAAGAAATGTGACACTTTTGTTTTCTGCAAATGTTGGTGTTTTTAAAGGGCACAGGCAAAGGCGCCTTGATGCGTTCTGTCACCCGAGGTCACATTCGCTTCCAAAGAGAGCAACCATAAGGTGACAGAGCTTTGTTAATTGCACTGGAAAATAATTAAATGGATGAACTAATTCCCCAATATGTATGTGAGTCCAACTTAATTAAAGAAACAAACTCAAATCAACCTTCAGCAAGAAAAAAAAAGAAGTGTGTACACCCAGCGTGAACTTGTCTCGCCCCTAAGCGTCCCACAGGAGGTAGTTTTAACATCTTTAGTATGTTTATTGTCACTGTCACATATAGCATAGGAGGCAAGGACATCCACAAAGGAGAGGCCAAAAGAAGAGAACGCTTGACATTCCCCCCTCTGAAGTTAAAAAAAAAAAAAAAAACGTTAATTACACCATTTAAATAATTATTTACTGGATTTGTTTGTCCCTCATCTTCTCCCACCCTTCCCCCCCCTCCTATATTTATTCATTTATTTTCTTCTCTTCTTCTTAGGGAGGTTTTCACCATATGGTTGCAGATCAAGTAATGTCAAACATTTTGCCCTTGCAAGTTTTTGCAATTTGCAGTTTTCAAACGTGAGACCTGTTGAAGGCACAAGTGATAATGGACGCGCTCTACCCCCTACCGCCTCTGTCCCACCATATCTTTCTTCAATTAATGCTACAGCGGGAGCTTCATGTAATAACACTTGCGCTTGTGGCCTGTCCACGTGAAGGAGGGGGGGTATAGGTGGTGTGGAAAGAGAGAGAAAGTAGGTAGGTTAAAAAAAAAAACTAATTAAAATGCCACTGTTGTGCGCTCATGTGAGCGTTGCGTGTTAGCTGGATGCTTATATTGTGTTTTGAGGCGGGCGAGAGCATGCAAAGCTTTGTCTATCATTATTGCTGTGAGCAATCAGGGTGATGCCAGCGGGACGGTGGACGCGTTGACAGCTGTAATTATGTATCTCCATGGTGATCACTTTTGGCCTGTCATGGAGGCCAGGCTGGCTCCTCCTCCTCTGGCATTTAATCAGATTGGGCTGTCACTTGTCAGGTGGACGGCGGCTGGTTGGGGCGTAGTGTGCGTTTTGTGGAAGCCTGTTTGTGTTCGGAAGCGTATGTGTGTGTATGTGTGGGACGTAAGGAGGGGGTCTCTCGTCTGTCTCGGCCCTTGTGCCTAAAACCGGTGAAGAATGTTTAATTACATGCAGCGGAGCCCTTCTCTCTTGCTCTTTCACTCTCTCTCTAGGTCTGCACCCCCCGGACTGGTCAGTTCTCTTTCATCCTGCGCCTCCTCCAAAGGCCGCTTCGGTTGTAAGCTGTCTTTTATGCGGCTCGCGCAGAGAGTCACTGTGTCCTCCTCCTACTCTCATCTCTGAAAGAGAAGAACCAAGCAGAAGAGAGGCACCTCCTTTCACCTATCAAAAAGTAGCATAGCTCTCTTCTTCTGGCCTTAAGTATTAGTTTAAGCAAGCTTAAACGCTTAAGTTCTGCGTTGGATTAGCTACACAAAAATTCTGTCGTTTACTTACCCTAATGTTTTTCTAAATCTGAATTTCTTTTTCTTCAGTTAAACGTGAAATTCTGAAGACTAACACTTTCTAAAGATTTCTTAGCTTCAAAAAGAAAGCGAAGGCACTGTATCCATTTTATTTTTGAATGTGGAAGTAAGCTGTTTTCTGGTAATGTTTGAGACTTCCAGTTCATAAGCCGCTGTAGGGAAATAACGAGAAGAATAATGAAGAGCAGTAAATGGTGAAACTGTTTGCACTACAAATTATTGTGTTCATATTTATGATAATACATTAAAATAATATAGAAAGACACACCAGTTTGCAAAATCAAGCAGCAAATCAAGCTGTTTTTGTACAGCTAAAAATAGCTGGACGAAAATTAGACCGGAAGCCAGACACATTAAATTTACAAATGGCCGTGCCTGATCTATAAAAGAAGTATTATAAAAGTGGTCGATGTTTGCTGTAGACCAAGTCTTTGGCCCGGTTTAACAGACAGGGCTTAGACTAAGCCAGCATTAATCCATAGTTCAATTATGATTATTTAAGTAATTTTTGTAAACATGCTTAAAAAAAACTTTACTGGCGTGCATGTTGAGACTAAACAAAGACACTGACATTTTAAGATCAGTCAGTGCAAGTTTATTTGAACTGAACAGTTTAGACATTTTTGTCTAGAACTAGGCTTAAGCCTTGTCTGTGAAACTGTAGAAATATACAACAGTGTTTTAGTGGTTTTGGATATTTTAATCAAAAAATCGTACATATTGTGCCTTTAAGTTGTGAACTAGAGCTTAATTCATGAATCTAAATAATAAATGAATTTGGTATTGTGCATTGATTTATTGAAAAGATCCAACTCAAAAGAATGGTTTGTTCATGAATCTCCACTTCCCTCATGAGCTTCCATGAAGTTGAGCAACTGTGGATGTCATTGTATTGTAACTTAAAGGGATAGTTCATCCAGAAATGAAAATTCTGTCATTAATTGCTCACCATAATGTTGTTCCAAACCTGTAAAAACTTTGTTCATCTTTGGAACACAAATTAAGATATTTTTGGTGACATTTGAGAGCTTTCTGACCCTTCATAGACAGCAATGTAACTACCACATTCAAGGTCCAGAAAAGTAGTAAGGACATTGTTAAAATAGTCCATGTGACATCAGTGGTTCAACCATAATTTTGTGAAGCTGCAAGAATACTTTTTTTTTGCGCAAAGAAAACAAAAATAACAACTTTATTCAACAATATCAGAATGCCGGTTCCTATGTCAGCAGCACCACATGCATGCGTTGTGATACGCTCATGAATGTGCGGAAGTCAAAATGTGTTGAATGAAGTCATTATTTTTGTTTTCTTCGTGTACAAAAAGTAATCTCGTAGCGTCATAACATTAAGGTTGAACCACTGATGTCACATGGACAATTTTAACGATATCTTTACTACCTTTCTGGGCCTTGAACATGTCAGTTGCGCTGCTGTCTATGTAGCGTCAGAAAGCTCTCGGATTTCATCAAAAATATCTTACATTTGCGTTTAGAAGAAAACCGAAGGATTTACAGTTTTGGAACAACATGAGAGTGAGTAATAATGACATTTTTTTGTGTGAAATACCCCTTTAAATTTCTGGCTATTTTTCAGTTTTGTATATCTTCAGAAGACTTGGAATACATGTGTATGATGCTTTTGATTATTGTCTCTTTAGTTATTTTCTGATCCTTTAAAAACCCATTAATTGTAATTTTTTGTATTTTTGTCATTGAGTTTAAGAAAATAGAGTCAGAAAATGATCTTTTCATCTTTCAGTGAACTTCTTTAAACTCTGCATGAAATGAAATTCACTCTATTTTCTGAATGCATGTTTTTGATCTTATTGTAAACAATCCATATTACATGTGTATAATTTTTATTTTTTTTAACCTTGTCATTTTTTATTTAAATATCAACTGTCTTCCAGTGAAATCGACTTCTCTTTGGAGATGTGTGCCAGTATTTCTTAATCATTTAGGCCCCTTAAACCCCATACATCCCCAATCAAGAACCAATGGATAAGTCCTGCTCTACTTTTTTTTTTTTTCTCCTTTAAGAATTTGTTTCACTTGGTTGTATGTTACACAGTGCAAGAAAATGTCTAAATATCTAAATCTATAAATTCCATTGAATTTATGAGTTAAAAGTATCCAGTGTCAGGTAGGTCAACCTCAGCCTGCCAATATTCTAAAAAAAAAAAAAAAAAAAAAAAAAAAAAAAAAGAAAAACTCTAATTCAAAAGAAGGCTGATTTGTTTACGGAGATCGCGACACGTCCAGCACATCACAAGGCGTGGGCTGAAAATGTGAAGAGAGACCCTCATAACCTTCTCAGTGCCCCAACAGGAAGTAGACTTGTTTTTATTGCGCCCCCGTGTCCTTTAATGTGTAAGATGAAAGCGTGTGTATCAGTTGTGTTTTTCTTTGCTTTTTATGGCTTGCTAATTCATATTTATGGAACAAGGAAAACATAAACGCATTGTTTTAAGAGTGCTTTGGATTTGATTCATTTATAGCCCCCTTATTTATGCACTTCCTGTATTCTGAAAAAAGACAGTCGCCAACTGTGCCTTTGTATGGTGTTTTTCATTATCAATGATGAGCGTGGTTTTACTCTACTATGCACATTATTATTTTTACAGCGTTTCTGCATGATCACAAAATGCTGCACAAGGATTTTTATTCTACAGTAACTGTGAGCTTCCTCTTTGGTAACAGCTTCTAACAAAGGCCATATGTAGAGCTGCCTTTTACATTTTCAGCCTGTCATCTATATCTCACAGACACGTCTTTAGCATTTGGATTGCTGGTGCTGCTGTGTGACTGTTTATCTTGACTCCTTTGCCTCTGTCTTCCTCTTTGTTGCAGCATACAGGAGGCAGCAAGTCTGAGGTGCAAGTCCATGGACTGCTAATGAGACTAGATCTACGGTTTGTGGTGTGCCAAGCCTGGCTTCTTTAATACTGTATCAAAGGCCCAATCAAAGGGATAATTTCCTCCAGCAGCCTGCCTCTGAGCATCACTGTGAGCCATTCTGCTTTCTACAGTCTTTTTCTGCCCTTGTGAAAAATACAAGAAATTATGTGCTTTTTTATATGTTGTTAAAAGTAATGTGGAGCCCAGTTCTATTGTTCTCGTCGGCATTTTCTTTGGGTGGATGTATACACCAACTAATGACTGTAATATCAAGCGATATGGATTAGCGCTGTATGTAGTTTTTGCAGTATGCCCTGATTACAGTCTTGCCTTTACACTTGGGTTAGTCTCAAAGGGATGTATATTTGATGGACAGCTGAGAGACAACAATTCTTCCTTGGGGGTGAGGCCAGTCTTTGCAGATCAAAAGTGAATCCTTTACTTTTTTGCCGTTTAATCTGACCCTTGCTGCCAGAAGCACAGTTCTGACTATAATGGTTGTGCTCATACCCATTTTCTTAGAAGAGACACAAACATTCCCTCCATGTCTTCATGGAGAACATGGCAGACATTTAGTAGGACAAGAGGGGTTTGGTTTTGTCTTGCAGTCAGAGAGAAGCAGTGGGTTCTGTATTAGACAGTAGAGAAAAACTTTAAAGGAGAAGTCCACTTCCAAAACAACAATTTACAAATAATTTACTCACCCCCTTGTCATCCAAGATGTTCATGTCTTTCTGTCTTCAGTCATAAGGAAATTATGGTTTTTGAGAAAAGCATTTCAGGATTTTTCTTCATATAATAGACTTTAATTGTGCCCCCCGATTTTGAACTTCCAAAATGTAGTTTAAATGCAGCTTCAAAGGGCTCTAAATGATCCCAGCCAAGGAAGAAGGGTTTTATCTAGCGAAACGATTGGTCATTTTTTTTTCAAAAAATAAAAATTTGTAAACTTTTTAAGCACAAAAGCTTGCGTAGCACAGGCTCTCGGATGCGCGTCCACGGGTCGTTCTTGAACGATTTGTTCATTTTGAATGAATCTTTAATGTGACTCGTGAAGAACGACTCGTCTCGGGGGAGTGATTCGTTGAGTCACGCATGCACAACATCCTATTAGATTCTGTGAATCTAAATTAATGAAATGATTCGAAAAAAGATTTGTTCATTTTGCTGAACGAGACTCAAAGGTCCGAGTCGGTAAAATGATCTGAACATCCCATCACTACTACAAATCACGTCTAAGTTCATCGTCTGTGTACTTCGGCTAAAAAAGGTAGAGTATGGCGAAAAACTCCATCTTATTTTCTCCTACAACTTCAGAATCGTCTGACACATTGTACCTTTTTGTTTGTAAACAGCGTTTGACTTACTTGCACTTTCTTAGTCTTTGCACATTTGCTTTGTAAACACGGGGTCTGTAGTTCTACTTACATTCCGTGTGACCTTTCAACATGATTCAGTAGTACGTCATGAACGTGCATGCCAGAACCTGTGCTACACAAGCTTTTGTGCTTAAAAAGTATACAAATTTTTATTTTTCAGAAAAAATGACAGATCGTTTCGCTTGATAAGACCCTTCTTCCTCGGCTGGGATCGTTTAGAGCCCTTTGAAGTTGCATTTAAACTACATTTCAGAAGTTCAAAATTGAAGTCCATTATATGAGGAAAAATCCTGCAATGCTTTCCTCAAAAACCATCATTTCTTTGCGACTGAAGACAGAAAGACATGAACATTTTGGATGACAAGGGGGTGAGTAAATTATTTGTAAATTGGTGTTTTGGAAGTGGACTTCTCCTTTAATGCTTCTGTGTTTAGGTTGAAGGGATGAATCACCCAAAAATGCTGTCGTCATTTAATCACCGCCACCCTGGTATGATATTTTGAGAAGTTCCTCTAAAGTACTACACTCTTAAAAATAAAGGTGTTTCATGATGCCATAGAAGAACCTTTTTTGTTTAAATGGTTCTATAAAGAACCCTTAACATCTAAAGAACCTTTCTGTTTCACAAAAGGTTCTTTGTGGCGAAAGAAGGTTCTTCAGATTATAAAAAGGTAAGAGATACTTCTTTGAAGAACCTTTTACTTGAATGGTTCTTTGTGAAACTAAAAATGGTTCTTCTATGGTATTGCTGTGAAGAACCTTTTAAAGCACCTTTATTTTTAAGAGTGTGTGTATTCTAAAGTTTAAATTCAGCAAATTTATCCCAGAAAAGTCCAGCAACATGTTCTGTCCCAGTTTCCTGTTTCAATAGGAAATTTATTTGTTTATTTTTTTGGAAATATAATTTTGCAAAGGTAGCTAACTGTTATGTTTTGGAACAACTGTAGTGTGTATCTATAGCTTTACAGCCAAGAAACGGCTAAGCAATGACATTTTGAGCTTATATGTTTTTCACTTTCCTTTTTTTAAGTGAGCTGTAATTTCATGTGAATTTTCTTAGTAATTATGGTTTCATCATTTTCTTTTTCCTGCCTTAATCATATGATGAAGCTGTAGAGACTGTTTGTTATACTAACTACTTCTTACTAAAAAGAGGTAGAATCCTAGAGATAATGTGGCTGAGCTGTTCATTTTAAATTCACGGAGACCTTGTAGTATTTGAGCATATAACGTTCATAATTTTGAGCACAAACTTGAGTGAGATGTGTAAAAAGACCCACAAGGGATTTTCTAAAAAAAGGTAAGCCTGAGATTTGACTGCTGAAGTAACATAGTTCTGTTGTAAACAAGGCATGCAATGACATTCAGACATGGTGAGGCCTCGAAACATATGGTGTTTGATTGAAATCAGCTCTAATCAAATTATATTTTGTCACGTTGAAATAAAACTGAAGCATAACTGAAAGAAAATGAGCTGCGGAAAAAAATTCTTAGTGATAGATTCAAGTCAAAGATGAGATACCTGGCACCATATACGGAGTCTTGGATGCTCAGTGTCTTTGGCACAAAACAATTATATCACTGTCGGTTAGTGGTCCAAATTCCTGGTGTGAAGGGCTGGTGGAAATTAGGACGAAATGGCTGGAACAGGTTCTTACCAACAAATTGAATATGATTTAGCCGATTAACAACAAATTGAAATGACTTGCATTCATTAGCCTGAATGAAAATGATCTCTCTTACGGTTGGGTTTTGAAAAGGAAGAAAACAGGAGAGTTTAGCACCACTTAGCTGGATATGAAAGTTCATAGAGTAAAAAGCTTCAGAGAAAAGAATCCACGTCTTGGCCAAATTATAGGGTTTTCACAAGCGCTTTTATCATTCTTGTCAATTGCTATCAGTTGCCCTCACAGCTATGTGATAATGGTGACATTTTCCTTATCCGTTCATTTGAAGTATTATTATTATTATGTTGTGTCACATTTCTCTCGCATGCTTTTAAATAATTTACTGGTTGCGTTCAGCGTTCAGCCTTAATCATTGAGATCCATTTCAGGTCATCTGGAATGGCTCATTTCTCTCTAACGGCATTCAGTAAACAGCAGATGAGCGGAGACGTTGTCCTTTCACTGCTAAGATAATGAAGTACTGTGGGATCTGACTTCCGGGCCGGCCAGGGCAGGTTGGAGTAAGTTCGGCCCAGCGCAGGGAACTGCAGTGTGGGGCAGGGCGCTATGGCAGGTGCCTGTGTCAGCAGTACTGCCGGCCAAGGGGAGAGGTCAATCTCACACCTCCAGCAGGTGGGACACAGGCTTGCATTAATGATGCTTACAGTGAGATAGCTGCAGTGTCAGGGGGGAGAGGAAAGCATCGAGCCAGGTGTCTCCTCCAGCTCGGAGATTTACACAGGAACACAACACTGCCAACAGGCTTCTAAATTAGGAATTCATGCTTGATGAAGTTGTTGGGTCAGTGAAGAACTGCGTTTGTGGTCATAGCTTTTTTTGGAAAAATATTTGGTTAATTTCTCACAGTATTGCTTTATATAAAGTGCAAAGACTTGCATTTATACAGTAGGTTTTTTTTTTTCATTTTAAATTTGAGTGAGGCATGTGTGTTTGTGTCTACTGATGTTTGTTATGTAGGGCCCTTTGATTTCCGCGATGTGGAAAACGCAAACGGAATCACAGAGTCATAAAAATGGAATTTACTGTATAACGTGGAGTGTCATGGAATATGCTAAATTTTGGATGAATCAATCATAGGTAAGTACACTAAATGTGTCTGTGAATGATAATGTGCAAAAAGACTATTTAAATATGGATCCTGCATGCTCTGTGTGTCTCTGTGTGAATGAATGGCGCAGACATGCGGTTTCCTTTACTGCGCATATACTGAAGCGTGTGTGTCGCTTCTGTTGCCTTAATATATGAGAACATAAATACATTGGCATAATCTCTTCATAAACATTTTGCAGTTTCTTGTGAGAAAAACTATTGTCAGATCATGTACAAACACAAGCTTAAAGGTCTTCTCAACAACCCATCAAAATAAAAGTTTGGTTTAACTTGAAAAAACTGTGACAAAAATATTGTACTTAATGTAATGATATAGTATTACTACTGATAATACAGTTATTAAAACATTTATTTTTTAAGGAGTATTTACCAGAAAAATTATTTATCAGAATTTATTTACCAGAGAAATATAAATACACTATTTCTGTATTTCTGAAAATAATAACACCAATAATATAAAATAATAGATTTTAGATTTTTTTTAAATAAAATCAATTAATTAGAGATCCTTTTGATTTTTAAAATGTGATGGGACCATTAAAATCACCCAAAAATGCTGTCGTCATTTAATCACCCTCACCCTGGGATATTTTGAGAAATTCCTCTGAAGTACTACACTCTTAAAAATAAAGGTGTTTCATGGTGCCATAGAATAACTTTTTTTGTTTAAATGGTTCTACAAAGAACCTTTAACATGTAAAGAACCTTTCTGTTTCACTAAAGGTTCCTTGTGGCAAAAGAGGGTTGTTCAGATTAAAAAAAGGTAAGAACCTTTGACTGAATAGTTTTTTGTGGAACCAGAAATGGTTCTTCTGTGGCATCATTGTGAAGAACCTTTTAAAGCACCTTTATTTTTAAGAGTGTATGTATTCTAAACTTGTCCTAGAAAAATTAAAACCGAAAAAGCAGAATTTGAAAGAAAAAAAACAGACTTTGGGAAAATAAATAAAACTGATTCCATAAGGCCCTAGTTATGACTTTCTGCTTTGAACACTGCAAAGATGGCTTATTTTTCAGGTTCTTTGGTGCATAAGGTATATAAAATCTGCAGTTTATGTTTCTGGTCAAAAATTTAAAGTTGGCTTGAAATGAAAATTCTAAATGAAATTTCAGTGGAAATTCTAAATCCATCTTGTGATGAACAGTTAATCTATGCATATGTTAAATCTTCATAATTTTTGTAACTCGTCATAAATTGACCTTCCAGTGAAATGACAAGGACTCCTCTCTGCAGTTCTCCAGTCCCAGTTAATCACAGTTACAATCTCCAGACAGTTAATCACTGTCCCTACAATTTATCACAAACTCTCATTCAGATCTGCCTCCTAATCAACAACCAATGGATAGAATCAAGTCCCTAGCTATATATATATATATATATATATATATATATAACCTTTTTTTTTTTTCCCAATAGTCCATTTCATTTACTTTAATGTTTCTTTAATGTCCATGCATCTTGCTGTAAGGATTTGTAGTGTTTAAATGTAAATGTGGCCAATGCAGGAAAGCTTCTTAATGACACTGAGCTATCTTGATATCAAGAGACTTAACTGGACGTAAAACTCTCCTTTCTGTTTGAGTGTTTCCTCCACGATTTGCGATTTGTTAAAAATAGTCGTAATGCGTAGTCCTTTTATTTATTTTTTGTAAGCTTCTGAGTTTAAAAGCTCACTGTCTCACTATGTAATACTGTATATTTTTAATCTAGAGTTAAGATTATCTCTACGGTTAAGATCATTTTGTGTTCCAACAGCAGCCCCTCTGGCCGTTCTGCCTCATTCTGTGCTCTTATGTCATACATCTGAATCATGAGCTCCTCATCTTCCTCCATACCTCTTTGTCCTTCTGCTCTCGTCCGTGTGGTAATGGATGAATGAAAGGAGGAAGGATCTATTCTGGACATTTCACGCCCCCGTCAGCTCTTTACCACAGATGATCAGCTGCTGTGTGTGTATGTTTGTGTGTGTGCTACAGCAGAGTGCAACATAAACAGAGATAATGTGAGCATGTCCTGATGCCACAGTGAGCGTGCATTTGTATCAGTAATGTATAATGAGTGGATATAGGAGTGTAGCTTAAAGGGATAGTTCACTCAAAAATGGAAATTCTGTTATTTACTCACCGTTATGTTGTTCAGACCTGTATGATTTTTTTTTTTTTTTTTTTTTTTTTTTTTGTGATGGAACTGAACATAAAAGAAGATATTTGAAAGAACATTGGTAGTCAAACAGTTTTGACAGTTTTTTTTTTTTTTAATATCTTTGTTCAGAAGCAAGTAAGTCATAGGTTTGGAACAACATAAGTAAATGATGATGGAAGTTTTATATTTTTGCTGAATTGTTTTTTTACGGAGTGAAAGTCGAGATGTTACTTCAACAAATCCATAATAGTCAGCAAATGGGGCTGGTTTTCTCATGTTTAAATTTTAAATATGAAATATTTTCATCAGCCACCAGAATAACAGAGTAATGCACTTCACTATATGTTGTCGAAATCAACATTTTTGCCCTTTCTCTCCTCTCAGTGGCCTGACTCATATTTCTCTTCTTCAATGCCTCCGATGGCGACATCTGGTCTGAAATGTCCTGAAGGAAGAACTCCTCCTCCCGGCCTTCCATTTTATCTGAGATCAGGAGTATTTGCTGGCCCCATTTGATCTTTTCAGTACGCCCAGGTTTAATGTCTGGCCAGTGTTTTTGGAGCAGCAGGTAGTCACAGGGAAGCCGTTCTAGGGTCATCACTCTTTTGTGTCACTGTAATTCACACACAGATGGAGACCTTTGAACTTTGACAGAGGTCATTTTGAAATTATTACTTTATAAATTTCTGTTTTGCTTGGGTGTTTTGAAGAAAGGAATGATCATTGGACAGATTTTAGAGAAAAATACAACCCTGTAAGGGTTTTCTCTGTGGAGTTTTTTTTTTCCCTATGTGAGACCAGTTTTTATTAATTTTAAATAGTGCTTTTACATATTAAAAAGCGTTTGGATACTGGACATTTTGAAGTTCAGAGGGGGTTTCGTATATGTGGTTTTTAAACAAAATGTCTTTTTTTTTTTGGGCGGGTAGACATTTTGGCAAGAGTCCAGCTAGTTCTAGACAGGTTTGATCTGCCTTTTATGGATTTTTTACATGCTATATTAGTGTATTGGCAGGGTGCCTCTGACAATCTGTGGAAAGGCTACACTAACAAAAGCATCTTAACATATGAGAGATGGGATGAACAAGCAAGTCATAATCTTGCAGCACAACAAAGAACTGTCTATGCATATACTTGATTCCACTTTTCTAATAGATATAGTAAAATGGTTTAATGATTTCAGTTGTCTTTGTTTTAAACACAAAGGGATGCAATGTAAACAGGGATGCACACAAGTTTTTCAGTCTGGTTCTCATGAGAGCACCTGGAGATTTAGTTTGGTGCTCACACTGCACATAGTGTGATTCGTTAAATATATAAACTAAAATACATTAAAAATTACAATAAAAAACAGTCTACTCTGTTTGGTCAGCTGGCCAAGTCTGTTGTGATTGGTACAGAGAGGAGTACTTGAGCAAGTTAGCAAGCACTACCATCAACGTTGTCAAGTCTGTGCTTTTCCCACAAAATTGGGCTACTTTAACACTGTGTTGTGGGTTGTTTTTCATGTGCGCAGGTATAAAAGAGAAGATCACTTCCAGAACAAAAATTTACTCACCCCTTTGAGTAAATGAGTAGAACATCCAAGATGTTCAGGTCCACTATATGGAGAAAATTCCTGAAATGTTTTCCTCAAGAAATATTATTATTATTATTATTATTTACGACTGAAGAAAGTAAGACACATCTTTGATGATAATGGGGGTAGTGTTGTCACGATACCAAAATTTTGACTTCGATACGATACCTGACTAAAATATCATGATACTACTACTGAACCAATACTACGAAAAAAAAACATAGAACAACAGGAAAAGTCATTTAATAATAGATGATCCAAATGGAGATCATAGTTATTTTATTTATTAAAACAAAGCATTTCACCCCCCCCTTAAAAAAAAAATAAAATAAAATAATAATAATCACATGCCAGTGCCACTACACAGGATTACGGTAAACAACTACCGAGCTTACAGGAGCCTTTGTTATTAATAATAATTAATAAAGAACCTAGATGCAAGTAACAAACTGCAAAAAAACAAAGACATAAATGAAATAAAGAGGGCCCTACGAAATCTTTTATTTTTTCCTAAATTCCATTTTCATTTTTCGAGACTCTATTTTATCAAAAAGCATGTCTAATTAATTGAAATCATAAAACTTGCTGAATTTAACAGCAATTTATTAAAAGTTTAACAATTTTTAAGGCCCTGTGAAATACGTTTTATTATTTTTCTCAAATTCAGTTTTGTTTGTGAATCTCTGTTTCCCATTAATTTTCTGGATTCTCTTTTAATTGTTTCATTACATTTTAATAATCAAAGGCATGTCTAATGAATTTATAAAGGATAATTAGATTTGATAAAGCATTCATTTATTATAGGCTATTTATTTATTTATTTATTTCAGAAATACCGTGTAGTGTATTTATAGTTTTCTGGAAAATAAATTCTGGTAAATATTTTTTTCTTGTAAAAATCCTTTAAACATTGTTTTAATTACATTTTCATTAGTAGTAGTAGTAGTACTGTCTTTACATTAAGTAATGTATTAATATATTTCTGACTGTCAAGTTAAACCAAACTTTTATTTTGATGGGCTGCTGTGAAGGAATCGTACCGTTTTTAGAAGCAGGGTATCACGATACTTTTTAAATACCGGTACAACACTATAAGGGGGTGAGCAAATTATCTGTACATTTTTGTTTTGGAAGTGAACTCCTATAAGTGACTACAATAAAGTGATATTTAGCCCCTAAAATGCGAATTTTACTAGGGGGCCCTGACACCCAACATGTTTGGGCTAGTTTTGAGTAGCAATTGGGTGGGCTTTGCTATGAAAACCTGTCAATCCTGGTTTGGTATTTCATTCTGAAACCAGAGCGCATAGCATAGTTCTATGCATTCAGTTTAAATGGAAATCTTATACAGTATTACAGGTAGTCAATCTGAAACTGTAATTGTGCATTAACAGCTGTCAAACATGTCAGTACGCAAATGAGATTTACACAGCGCATTTTTTATTTTGGTTGTGCATGCGCACTTGCACACCACTTATGTGCACCACTGAATATAAAATAATTAAAAATAAATACAATTATGTTTATTGATTTAGTGACTGCAGTTTGATTTTAGTCTCTGAGAAAGTACCTCTGTTTTGGACAATCCGTTGGCTCGTTAGTGTTCTTTCACATCAAAGACGAGCTAAAAGTTTAACCTTGCTGTGCTGATTGCATCATGTGACGGATGGAATACCTTGTAATTGGCCGGTGGAAGGTTAAAAAGGTTTTTTTGTCAATAGTAAATCAGTTTGAGCAGTAGGCACAAAGCAGACTTCATAGCATTCTTTTGAACTGAATTGCATTAATGACACACATTCATTCGAATTGCCATCATCATTGTACTATTTAAAGCAGTGAAGCTCAATTTGTGATTCAAAAATGATTCGTGACACATTCTATGCTAGCAGTTTGTATAGGTTGTACACACGGTGTACCTGACCTCTTTTCGTATTTCTTTTTTTCTACAGGGTGGTCCGTACTTTGCTTTGTAATGACCGAGTATCTAGTTCAGGGTGGGCATTAGGCTAACTTCATACCTCATTTGATGTAAGGTCTGTTGATGTGATCAATTGCTTGAGTGAAGTCGCCAGAGTCTTTCATCAGGCGTCTGCTCACAGAAGGAGGTAAGGACAGAGCTGGAGGCTCAAACCTATCTGCTTTCATGATGTTTGTCTCTCAACTGACTTCAGAACAGTGTTTAGCTTCACACACAGTAGATGGAAGGCTCTCTAGATCATTTACAGCACGGCAGTATCTCCAAAAACTGTTCATGCGTGTCAACCGTAACTCGCTGTGTTACCTTTTGGCTTGTGGCTGCAGGTATCATGGACTTTGTGTGGTTTTGTTAACTCGATGTGGTGAAGTTGGCTGTAGTAAACATAATTTAGCAGACGCCATGGCTGTCACCAGCACCACAGAGTTGTGAAAGCATTGGCAGTAGTTAGAACTGATGTAAGTGTAATACTTGTAGCATGTGTTATCCAATTAGATATCTGACATAAGCCTGTATTTCCGATCCAGAATCTATTTCTTTCTGTTGGTGGGTTGCTCCACCTAGTCATAAATGAGATTGTAGTAAGGTTTGACCACTTGGGGGACATTTTAAGTTGTCTGCTGTTATTTTGTCATGTTGCCCCAATGCTCAGCTGCAATTCTTTTGCACTTAAGCTTGGCTTTGCATTTAAATATTTATTCTAAGTGGATGGCAACACCCCATTCCCAGTAGAACCCATGACGTGCATCACTTGGCCACATTTTATCGTACCTGCAGGTGTTGTGCACATACTTAATCAGCTAGTGTACTTTTCAATTGCATGTGCAATTGAAAAGTACTGTCTGGCTGTGTGTCATCTTATCTTTCTGTCTGGCTGTGTGTCATCTTATCTTTCCTTTATGTTTCTTTAGACACATTTATAAAACACATAACATTCTGATTTAATGAGAAATGTTCAGTGCCATTTGTCCATGGGAATATTATTATATTTTATATAAAATTATATTATATTATATTATATTATATGTTATGTTATGTTGTTACAATTTTGCTTCTGATTAGATGAGGCATGTTCAAAGCCATTTTTTGGGTTATTTATAACAATAATAATATTTATATTATATTATATTATATTATATTATATTATATTATATTATATTATATTATATTATATTATATTATATTATATTTCTGATTGGATGAGCTGTGTTCAGAGTCATTTTTGGGGTAATTTATAACAATGTTAATAATAATATTTATAATATAACATGATTATTATATTATATTATATTATATGATTAATATTATTAATTAATATTTAATTATTTAATTAATAATTAATATTATTATTAATAGTTATTTAGAGACTTTTATAAAACAGTGATTCTATCGTCTGATTGAATGAGCTATGTCTTTTTTTTTTTTTTTTTTAAGGGACAAAATGTGATTATTATATTAAATTGTATTGTATTGTATTGTATTGTATTATATTTCTGATTGGATGAGCCATGTTCAAAGTATTTTTTTTTTGGTCATTTATAACAATAATAACAATATTTAGAATATATTATAACATGATTATTATATTGTATTGTATTATATCATATCATATCATATCATATATTTCTGATTGGATGAGCCATGTTCAGAGTCATTTTTGGGGTAATTTCTAACAATAATAGTAATAATAATAATATTTATAATATAACATGATTATTATATTATATTGTATTATATTATATTATATTATAAATCTGATTGGATGAGACATTTTCAGAGCCATTTTTAGGGTTATTTTTCAACAATAATACTAGTTACAGTGTAATACAATAATATAGTCATGGTTGTTTAGACATTTATATATAAAGAAAACAGTTCAAAAACGTTTTTATGTGGTCTATATTATGCTTTGCTATACTATACTCTGTTATTTAAAAGCAAAATTATATCGGCTTATAACTTTCTCAACCATAAATTGACAAATAGCATTTTAAGTCAAAGTTGGGATAAATTGTGTTAGTTTTTCCTTAAAAATCTACAATTTATTCCATGTCTGTGTCTTTTATTTTGTTGTTTGTTTGTTTGCCATTTTAAATATGTAATAACCACTTGTGTGTACATGAGGTTGTGCGTGCATGGCTATTGCTGGGTCTCTTTTACCTCTTCCAGAGTGCTGCTTTCCTTTGTGTCTCCTTCAGTGCATAATGATCGAGACTGAGGCCTGTACAGATTGAATGTGGATTGAGTTGTACACCTCCACGCATTCATATCGACTGCTACATTTACATGGGAAGCGCTCAGCGTGTTTGTGCAAACAGGGCAGGAAGTGTTTGTTATAGTGGACGCGTGGGGTAACTATAAGTGTCCCTTTGATTCCTGTGGTTTCAGTGACACACTCCCTCTCTGCGCTGGGCATTGTTCACCCACACTTCTCTCCAGGAGTCAGCAGTGCTTCCTGCTGAGGGTCTATACACCAGCATCTGAAGGGGTGTGTTTCAGCACAGCAAGGCTTTCTTCTCTCTTTTCTCCTCCAATCTCGTCTCTTCATCGTCACATCAGATTGTTTGTCTAATTGTGTGATTGTTCGTCAGGGCTTGTGGGGGCCAGCTTTGCATTTGTAGGTAAAAATAGTAAGAATTTAGCTAAAATTAGTTGCGTTTTGGTACTTGTTCCTTTATATTATAATATATTAACTGCCCAAAAGATCAGCTGATCGGTGCTCATTAGTTACTAATTTTATGCATGTATTATAATAAGCAACAATGACCTCATTTTGAGGTTCCACATCCAGATGTAAATGAGTTGGCGGTAACCAACTTATTGCGTTCCAGCGATCGGCCACACTTAGACCTGTGGAATGACATGTCTTATCAGTGGCCCTCCAGGAACCGAAATGCATTTTAGAAAGTGTGATTTCTTTCCTTTTCTTCTCCGTCTGACTTTAATTTTCTCTTCTTCCTCTGCTCCTCTGGGTCAGCAGCTGTCAGGTATTGAGAGGAGAAGAGGGGGGCTGCCCGCTGCTGCGCCGCCGTTCGCCACGACACACGCCCACCTCCGAGTCACATCTGGTGCGGGGAGCGAGCGCTCCGATAAGTGAACCGAAGCCGATGGTGCGCCACACAGATGTTGCCCCCGCTACTTTCCCCTCTAAGTCTTCCAAATCTCCTTGAGAGAGTCGCACACACTTCGGCCTCCTCCTGATAAAAGTTTGCCGAGCGAGAGTCTTCGTTCTCCACGTGGGTGGTCTAGCCCGTACATTCACCACACCGGTGGGCAGGAAGCCCATGGCATGCTGTACCTGCGCCTCATCCTCCTCTGCCCCCTCTCCAATCTCGTTAACTGTGTCTATTACATTCGAGGCCGCCCGAGGGCTTCCAAAATCCTCCCGAATCTCCAGCGGTGGCTGCAAGGCCGTATCTTGTAGATGCACGTCTCTGCAGCCTGGCGGCCGGGGCAGCAGGATGAAATTGAATTAGCCGTTGTGAACCTGTGGTCTTGAGAAGATAGATGTGTCAGAATCGAAAAGAGAGGGCTGAATCGGAAAGTTCTGAAGTCTTTTTTTTTTTTTTTGGGCACTGAGGGCTGTCTTTAACTAAGCAACTAATGATGACCAGCCCTGAAAGCTGCAGACAGGGGATCTTCTCTCTGTCCAAAGCAGGGGTGAGCTCGGGTCATGCTGCGTTCCTCCGAAGAGGAAGAACAGGTCAGGAGATCAAAGAGGCTTTTTTTCTGATCTTCTCCAGTGGTGTCAACTTCAGTGACGAAGCCACGTGTGTTTGATTGACTAAGGATGGATTTGTTAAAGTATGTGCCTTTTTGTATTTTTCGGTCAGTTACTAAGTAGACATTTTGTAGCCTATTTCTTTCAGAAGCAGCTTATTGCAGGTGCTTTGCTCATGGCTCACGTGTGGGGAAGGAAGCAGCGACCTTCTGTCTTTCCTGCAGCATCTTTTCTATAAGTGTTCCCATCCTCTTTCTATAACTCTGATGTAATTGCGCTATTGTCTAAAAGTGACAGCTCTTCAAGTTGTTTTAACAAGTTCAATTAATTGGAGGCCACAAGGGGTGTAACCTTCAATAAATCTTTTGAAATACCTCTACTTGGGAATAAAAATACTGAGTGCAAGGTTTTCAAACTGGGATTCTGAAACACCCAGGTGCTGCAAAGGAGTATGTGGGAAAATTATAATAAAACAGGTTAATTTATCAAATTTGACACATTTTTTCACTCTGCTTTTTAAAGATTCCTTTGAAAACTGTTAATAATTATTTTATTCCGTTTATAGCTAGTATTTTATCTTTATTTTCAAGTGGCCTTATGCTTAAAAAATATTTTCATATAGTATTTTACACACATTTGTATTTGAGAAGCTAATAACTAAGCACTGAATCAGTCTAATAAAATGATATCTGAAGGATCATGTGGCACTGAAGACCAGAGTAATGGTTGCTGATAATTCAGCTTTGCCATCACAGGGATAAATTACATTTTAAAGTATAATGTAAAATAAAGACGTGTTTTAAATTGTAATATGTCATAGTATAATAATAATCAAATAAATGCAGCCTTGGTAAAAATAAGTGACACCAAATGGTAGTATACAAAAAAAATGTATAGCTGCCTGTAAATTTTAGTAAAGGGGATCATGATATTTGTGGGTTAATGGCATCTAAAACCTCAGATCCACGAATTTCATTAATTCATTGCTCATAGTCAAAGCTGGAGACTTTTTAAATCAATGGCTGGACCCTTATGAAATGGAAATATTCCCAGCATCATTGTATCTAAACATTCAAGTTTTAAAGGGATAGTTCACCTACAAATGAAAATTCTGTCATTAATTTCTCACCCTCATGTCGATCCAAATCCGTAAGAGTTTCGCTCAACTTTGAAATGCAAATTAAGGTATTTTTGATTAAATCTGAGAGCTTTCTGATCGTGGATAGACAGCAACACAACTACATGTTCAAGGTCCAGAAAGGTAGTAAGGACATCGTTAAAATAGTCCATGTGACATAGTCCAAGTACCACTGACACGTTCAAGGCCCAGAAAGGTTAAAATAATCCATGTGACGTCTGTGGTTCAATCTGAATTTAGAAAAAAAAAAATATATATATATATTTTTTTATATATATATATATATGAAGCTATGATATGAAGCTACAATATTTCTTGTGCATTTAAAAAAAAAAGAAGAAAAAAAAAAAAAAAAAACATATATATATATTTATAAAAATTTATAATTTTTTTTTTTTTTGTTGTTGTTGTTTTTGCGCACAACAAATATTCTCATAGCTTCATAAAATTAAGGTTGAACCACTGATGTCACATGGACTATTTTAACGATGTCCTTACTAACTTTCTGGGCCTTGAACGTGTCAGTTGCATTGCTGTCTATGGAGAGTCAGAAAGCTCTCAGATTTGATCAAAAACGTCTTAATTTGTGTTCCGAAGATAATCAAAGGTGAGTTTGGAATAGCATAAGGGTGAGCAATAAATGACAGAATTTTCATTTTTGGATGAACTATTGCTTTAAGGTACCAGAGGTACCTCAGCATTGGGTGTGTTACAATTTTATGAGCTTGTTTTTTTTTGTGCAGTTAAGTGTGTTAAGCTCTCTGTTACTATTTGATATGCCTCTGCTTCCTGTTGAGTAGGGTGGGCTGCACTCCAGGGCCCTGTGGCAAATGCCACCTCCAGTGGCTTCCTCTCAGTGCCTGCCAGCGCAGCATCAGGGGCCTCTGATGTCATAGCAAAGGACCGCTGGGGGTCACCTGGGTGACCAGGTCCTTCTGCCGCTACAGCGTGTAGGGAAGCAGAGTGAGTGTGCTTCCTGCAGGAAACGGCCCTGAGTGATTGATGATGACTGCATTGTTCAACCTGTGCCACCATTTTGTTGAACTTTTCCTTATTTATGCTTGAATCCATCGGATCTGACCTTATTCTACCCCACTACCCCAGACACAGCGCAATAAAGCTTTGGATCTTTTGTAGGGTCAGCTGAGACATGCAGCCTGGCACAAGCGTTATTTCCCTTTGGCTGTGGTATAGGTGTTTCAGAGCGTGTACCTCAGGTGTGGCAGTGGCAGGGTTTCTCTCGCGAGGGCACTAACACAGTGTTGATTCAGTGCCGAGCGATTGCCTCCAGCTCTTCCTGTGTGGTGTTTGTCTTTGCGGGCTGGCTGATTTTCCACTCTTTCACTTATGTTGATCTCTAGCTTTCATCCTCTTTGGTGGGGTCAGAGGTCGTCAGTCTTTTTAGGGGAATGATCTACATTTGATAGAGAACTGTCTCTCCACTCTCTGCCTTTTACTTTGCATGTGTGGGTTTCTCACTTAAATGACTTTAGATAACGTTTGTTTGTTTGCTTACAGAGAAAAATATCATTCATTCTTTATCAAGAGAGGACATATATGCACTGGAGAATAATAATTTTTTCCCCCAATAGAGGGAATTTTCACCACATTTCATTATGTGGCAATGACGTTGGTGGAAAAGACATTTTAAATACTTTTGGAATGGCTGATAGCATTTTATATATATATATATATATATATATATATATATATCTCCCTATTCCTTGATATTTCATATACAGCATAAAAGGGCTAGGTGGAAAAGTTGGAACCTGACTCCTGGATGAGTGTTCATGATTTGATAAGTGTTAATGATATTTTCCAATATCCAGATAACTCTATCATCTTTTTTTATCAACATTTTTATAGGGATTGGACAAATTTGTTTTTCTCTGACGTACTTCCCTGACTGAAAATGGTGTCCTGACCTCAATGGCTCAATGTCAATTTTATCTTGTCTCACACATTTTAAAACATGGTTTTTATATTTTTGTATTAATAAAGTATTATTTTTTATTTAAATGTGTTTTTTTTTTGTATTAATTAATTTTAATTTTAATTTTGAATTTTATTTTATAATTTATTTTTCCTGAGCCGTCATATTTCTTTGAGGGTATGTTTTTAAGTTTTAGATACTAAAAATAAAACAGTTAAAACACACACACACACAGAAATGGTTGTCCAAGACAGGTGATGATCGCTATTACCTTGGCTTAAAGGGATAGTTGACCCATAAATGAAAATTCTGTCATTAATTACTGGTCATTGGTTACTGGTCATTGGCTCACTGGTCGTTCCAAACCCACAAGGCCTTCGTTCATCTTTGGAACGCAAATTAAGATATTTTTGATCTGAAATCTGACAGAAAGGTTAAAATAGTTACTGTGACATCTGTGGTTCAATCTGCATTTAGAAATTAAAAATAACAACTTTATTCAAAAATTTATTCTCCTCTGTTCATGAGAGTACCAAGACGCATGTGTGTGGTGCTGCTGATGCAGGAGTTGGCGTTCTGCGTTGTGTTCTCTCGTGAACATGCATCAAAGTCTGATACAGTAGAGAAGAAATTGTTAAAGTCATTATTTTTGTTGTCTTTGCACACAAAAAGTGTTCTCGTAGCTTTATAAAATTAAGGTTGAACCACTGATGTCACACGGACTATTTTAATGATCTCTGTACTACCTTTCTGGGCCTTGAATGTGTCAGTTGCATTGCTGTCTATGCAGCGTATGAAAGCCTTTGGATCAGTAATATCTTAATTTGTGTTCCGAAGATGAACAAAGGTCTTACGGGTTTAGAAGAATTTTCATTTTTGGGTAAACTAGCCGTTTAATGTTTGTGCTGTCTTTCAACCCTTACACCTTTTCAGCTCCCTCCCTTCTGTCCCCCCCCCTCATCTCATTGAACAGGCTTTTCATTATGGACACTCCGTTCATGCCTGCACATCAGAGCACAGGCCCTCTGCCCCTCTCCAACCCACCTTGGGTCAACCAGAACCAGGGGCCAGCGCTGCCCTTTGGTGAGTCTGGAGATTTATTCTAATAAGTACTGCGCTTTTGACAGGTTAAAAGCTGACCTCTGCCGCCCGCCAGATATCCCAGTGTCAGCGTCCTTGTGTTCCCTGTCCGGTTTTATCAGCTAGGCAGGGAAATGTAAATTAAAAGAAGCATAAAAATAGATGATGGGACATGTACCTTCTCTCCTTTTTTTTCCCTCACTTCTTTTTTTTTTTTAATATCCAGTCACCCTCTGTGCTTGTGTTTGAAGAGGCAGCTTGTAATGTTACGTTTAGGGAAGTGGTAGCTGTCATTTGGCCCGTCAAGTAGAGCATGGTACTGATGCTAGGACAGACATTATGCATGAAGGATTGAACTTTGCATGTTTTCCTCACTGGAAACAAATTATAGATTCCTCTCTGTTGCTGATAAAGATGACTGTTCGGCATTGTCGATCCAGCCGCTGACGTTTTAATTATTGGATAAGCCTGTGAATTAGTGTGCATTGTTAAACCTGTGTTCATGGGTTTTCCCAGCAATGCCTCTGAACCCTCATGTGCACTTCATCTGTATTATTCTCATCTGTGTTTTCTATAGTTGCAGGTTATTCGGCAGCTGCTTCAACCCACTGACAATATTTATTCCACACCTTCTCTCGTTGTCTGATGCCCCCGTTCTCTGCCCCTGTTGCTTCTATTCTCTACTACCTGATGAAGCCTGACATGATCGAAACATTGTTTGTCTATCATTACGTATAGTTTGAGAGCAATGAAGCAGTGTGATGTCCTTTTTTTGTTTTGTTTTGTTTTTAATGCCTGTCATTTGCCCTGGCAAATCTATTTGTTTACTTGACTTCAGTTCCACTTCTTTATCAGAAAACACCTTGATAGGTTTTGGAACCAGGAAAAATATCGGAATCAAATGACGTTCAGTTCATTTAAAGGTTCTTGCATATGCATTCTCCCACAACCGATGCAGTCCAAGTCCTGGACAAATTACACTTACAGTACATCAGTGCAATTTGACACAAAACTGATTTGTAACAACTTCTCTGGAACACTTGAAATTTAGCTCAGGAGCACTCATATCACTTGTAGATGTTACTACACATCGAGTGGAGTTAAATTGTGGTAAATTCCTTTGAATGAGTATGATTTGGAAAGGCACACACCTCTCAATAAAAGGTCTAACAACTGAAAATGCATAGAGCACAAACCAAACCCTGAGGTCAAAATAACTGCCTGTAGAGCTCAGAAACAGGCTTGCATCAAGGCACAAATCTGAGAAAGAGTTCAGACAACATTCTGCTGCATTGAAGCTACACAGAAGCATGTGGTCTCGTTAATGGAAAAAGTTTGGAGCAACTAGGACTCTTCCTAGAGCTGGCCTCCTGGCCAAACTGAGCAGTTGATGGAGAAGAGGCTTGGTTATACTGGTGACCAAGAAGCTGATGGTCACTCTAGTTGTGCTCCGTGATCATATATGCAGATGGATGAAGCTTACAGAAGGACAGACATCACCGCAACCATCCACCAATCAGATCTTTATGGTGTTGTGGCCAAACTCAATCCTCTCCTTAGTTAAGACACAAGAAAAGCCACTTGGAGTTTGCAAAAAAAGCACCTAAAGAACCATCAGACTGCGAAAAACAAGATTCTCTGGTCTGATGAACCTCAATTCCAGGCATCATGTTTGAAGGAAACCAAGCACTGCTCATTACCTGCAGAGGTAATGAGTAAGGTAAGTAAGGTGTGGTGGTAGCAGCCTCATGCCATGGGGCTGTTTTCCAGCGGAAGAGACTGAGGGACTCGTCAAAGTAGAAGGGAAGCTTAATGCACCGAAATATTGAAATAGCCTTAATGAAAACCCAGTCCAGAGCATTCAGAACCTTAGACTGGGCAGAAGGTTCACCTTCCAACAGGACAATGACCCTAAGCAATAGTGGCTTATAGACAACTCTGTGAATGTTCTTGCCAAATGCAGATGTGCAAGCCATGTCGCATCGTACCCAAAGAGACTTAAGGCTGTAAAGGTGCTTCAACTAAGTACTGAGTTAAGGGTATGAATACTTATGCAATGTACTTATTTCAGTGTTTTATTTTTATTTTTAATTTTCAAAGTTGCCATAAAAAAGGTTTTTACTTTGTTATTATTATGTATGGAGTGTAAATTGGTGTGGGAAAAGAAGTAATTTACAGCAGTTTAACATAAGGCTGCAACATAACAAAATGTAGGCAAAAATGGAGTATGGATACTTTCGCAAAGACACTGTATAATTCCCATACCTTTATAACAGTAAAATGTTCTATTCTCTGATCTCTATCCCTCTTTATCTTCCTCTGATTGTGTCTCTTTCACCAAGCAGATCAGGCATAGCATCGACTAAACGGTTTGCTGCCTTAATCATGATGAAATTTAACATGTAATTGTGACATTAATCTATCGAGTGTTTTTCCTCTTTCTGACGTCTGACATTTGTAATGATGTTCAGGGGGGCTGAGGGACAGAAGATGATTTAAAACTGGTATTATGTCCATGACAAAGGCTAACACGCTCACTATGAGTGGTGCTATTTAATTTAGTGTCTGTTCTTGTAGGTTTTCAGAATGCATCGGATGTTTTCTTTGATGTGCGGTTTAGATGTGGTAGTGCGGGGGGTGGTATGGATCATACCGCATGTTTGGGCGTATGTTTGTTAGGGTGGGTGGTGGGGTGTGTTGTGTTGATTTTGTTTCTGTATGTTAATAGATTTAAGTGGCACATCTTTGAAGTGCCTACCAGGAGGTCTGTGAGTGGCTATATCATAACAGCTCACAGATGCCACTGTATACTTGACTGTTATTGGTTTAGCAGAGCAATCAGCCACATCCTTGCAGCATGAAAGAAAAGAGCCACTATAAGAAAATTTGGACATCAATATAGAACATCTCCTTAATAGATCAGACATCCTTACAAATATGCCAAAAGCTGTTTTTGCTTGTAAGCAGAGGCTCTGTTCTTTCCTTTGACATATTCCATGTTCAGATATTTCTACAACAAAATATTTAGAGGCTTATTAATCTTTTGAGAAAATCATGAAAAATGCTGGTGATGGCTGGCAAGTTTTTTGAAAAATGCTGGTGGGGAAAGAGTTAACTTTAACCCTCTGGCTTTGTCTGAATGAATTGATCAGCACTGCATGGCGATTTGAGATTTTAGGCCGTTAGTTTGTTTCTCCATTGTGGTGCCCTTTTTTATTGGGTGGGGTTGTGACCGAGATGGGTTTCTATTGGCTGGACTCAGATCCCACCCCTACTGTCTCAGCAGTCGTCATGGCTGTGAATCTACTTATTTAGGATTCAGGATGAGCGGAAAAATAGAGAGAACTCTTGCTGCAAATATCTACAATCCTGGCATCTTTGTTTTGCTATTGATTAGATTTCAGAGTGCCCTCCTGTGGTATGTTGTTCCCCGTGGTGTCTGGGCTGGTAAATTCATTTTGGGACAGAGGAGGCATGCATTAATCTGTAGTGTGAAGCCCAGACACGTCATGCTACCTCGCTCCTGCCGCTTGACCTTTGCTCGAGAAATTCCTCTACAAAGGTCACCAGGTTACCACTGCCCACCTGGAGAGATTCTGGTCTCAACTAGGTCCTGGATCCATCCATCACCATGCAGAAAGTGCTGCTGGTCAAAGATATTTGGCTAGGTACTTGTTCTAACACAATGGAATTCATAATGTCTTAAATTTGAGTTGTTCAACTTTCAGCTTTTGAAGTTGAAGAATATTGTTTAAAATCTCTGGGTCAGTGTGTTTTAAAATGTAATTAATTGTTGTGATGATAAACCTGAATTTTTAACCTGAACAGTTACTTCAGTCTGTAGTGGCTCATGATCCTTCAGAAATCATTCTAATATATTGATTTTAGGGCTGGGTAAAAAATATCGATCTCTCGATTTGAATCAATTCTCATTTTTACGAAACAATTAATTCTTAAATCCTAAGAATCTATTAGTCTAGCCTGTTTTCAAAAAGCAAATGAAACATATGGATGAAACAAAGTCTCAGATTTCAGTTGTCTCCTCCACTTTATTACCAGTTACAGCACAAAATAAACAAATAAACATCTGTAGGTATGTTAAACGAAAGAGTGCAACTTACTGAAATTTGTATCATGTATCATGTAATCGCTCAATGAATGTTTCAATCGCGGAAAGACGTCAATGTGACAGATTGTAAACAATGTCACGTAACCATTTACCTCAGAAAAAAACATTCAGTGAGCATAAACTCGTTAGTTAGCTAGAAAAATTAACTCTAGAGAGGAGCATTTTCCTAAATATATGTGCTATATGACATTAGAATTTTTACCATTCTTCAATATTTAATGAATGTTTGAATAAAACGGTACGGTTTTTATGACATCCACATTTAAATGTTTATATTTCAAAAAACAAACTAGAAATATAGTAGAAATATAATTACGTAATTGTATAGTCAGTATTACTTTTATACAAATCAGTTCATTTTAACATTGAGTATCAGTATTCAGTATTTTTTTTCCAGAATCAAATCGAAGTGCAAGCTTGTAAATAGAAATTGAATTGTGAAAACTGTCAAAACCCAGCCCTAATTGATTTAGTGCTCAAAAAATATTCATCAGTGTTGAAAACTCATCTTTGTGGAAACGTACATTTTTAACAACAATAAACAATAATAAATGTCTTTACTTTTAACTTTTGAGTGATATTATAAAAGCAATTCTAACCCATGATTATAAAATTATACATTTATTTAAAAAAAATAATTTTACGTCAAATATTTTTATATAACGACAATTCTTAAGCAGTTTTAATTCAGCTTTGTCATGCCTACTAGGTAAATTTGTCTAAGTAATCATCTTATATTGAGTATTTAGTTCTAGTTCGAATCCAACCATTGAAGTCTGGTCATATACGTTCATCCTAGTTGTTTGTCCATTCTGAAACCACTATAATGAATATGACATGACAATTGAGAGTATTTCTCTGTCTGTAGAAGTGCTTGAAAAGTCAGATCAAGAAAAAAGATGGGTAGACCGAGGATGGACAAAAAGGATCCAGACAGAGCTCCCCTGAGGAGCCTGGAAGAATAAGCTGGGGAGGAAGCTTGGTGTCAACAGGTGGGATGATTCTTAGCCATTGTGGCTGCCTTTGTCCTTCTGCCTGCACCACAATGGGATGTCCCCTATTGGCCCCTGGATAAATATTGCCAGTACTGAGGCAGAGGTGCACAGTAGCTGTATTGAGCTTAAGTGGAAATCAATGTTGGTCCATAGAGCCAGTGCTGCCAACCCCTGCCTGTAACACAGGTGTTTACGTTAATGGCGAGGCTGGCACAATCACACACCCCCCTAAAGGTCAGACGGGGGCATGTTTACCTTGCAGTGCACTTCTTTGTGTGGTGCTGTGATTTCAAGCTGCACCTCACAGCTACAGATAATTCTATAAATGAGAAATGGCATTTGGGGGTCACATGAACACAACAGTTTCGAGAAAATTATTGCTTTACGTAATCTCTCTACTGCTCGCACTGCAACTTTTCATGCAGAGATTCTTTTGTATTTCTCTCATTTTAATTAAGCAAATACACAGCTGATTATTATAGATGTACTGGAGAATAAGCATTGAAGGCGCTGAACATGACTAGCGCTCTAAATACGACGTGACCACATTCATAATCGTCATCAGCTTAAAATCAATCACGGTGAAATTACACCCACTCTGTACAACAATAGAGGTATGTTATTATTGTAATAAAGAATAACAATGACTGCTGGTTTAGTACCAAGAATTTCAGTCATCTTTATTCAGGTTATTTTAGGTGATGCTTCCTTTGGAAGCGTAGTGTGGTGGGCTGCTGATCTGCTGACGAATTTGATTAGAAGTCGAGGTCCGTCAACCAAATTTTGTTTTCATTTCTCTGCGGTGAGGAACACAAGATCTTGCTAATTTGATTCACAACTAACTTGTTTTCTCAGGAGGCGTGGTTCTTCGCCCTCGACATGCCAAGCAGAACAACTGGGGGTTACGACGGACTCCGAAGGGGCCCAAAGAGGTTAATGCCGCAAAACTGGTAAATTCTCCACCTAAATCCAATTCATTCTATGGATATTGGGTGGATTTTTATTCTATCAGTGCTTTTTCTATTGCTCATGACTGGCACGGGGGCGAGGGCGTGAACCAAAGCATTGGTTTATAGTGTGAAAAACAGTTAAGCAGAAGGTTGGCTTCCCCTAACCTCTGTTTGTTGGTCCTGTGGAGAGAAGCCTGGCCGTAGGGGACGCTAGCTGTGGAAATGGATTATGATCACTACAGAGAGACCGTGATACGGTGAATGTGATGAATGAGGTTTGGTAGAGCAGCCAGTGTCATACTCCTCAGTCTAAAGACAGTAGCGACTTCTCAGCTTTGATCTGGATTTTTTTTTTTTTTTTTACCACAACGTTTAAAAATAGGTCGCTGTATGAGATGCTTAGTAAAGGCAAGTGAAATCACTTATTGGATTTAATCTTACTATTTAATATCCTGTTTTTTGCAAATAATTACTCATGCGCTTCAGACATTTGATACAGAGCTTGGCATTAATAAATCATGTTCTCTAAATTCATAATATCATCTTGTCCCCAGCAAGGCAACATTTGATATTACATTAAAGGCCTAGAGGAAAAAATGTTTGCCAGAATCTCATCAAATCATATTTCTAAAAATATTGCGAAGGAACATGTTTCACTCAAACATCTACTGCACGTTTTTTTTATGGTCGGTCCAAAAGAGACAAAAATTCCCCCTGCTATTTATTTTCTTTTTGTGCCCCAGTCTTTTTTGAAAGTCCTTTATTTGATTCCATGACTCCCTCTCTTTCTCTCTTTAACCGATTCTCTTGATAGCAATTTAATTTAATCTGGGGGGCTCCAAGCAGCTACGTCCTTTGATGTTTCTTTGACAGGCTCTCATAACACATCAGATTTGATCTAACCTTTCTTGGTGGATAGAAAGAGAGAATAAAGATCAATTATTAGGTGAATTTGAAGTTGCATTAGAGGTTTTTTTGCCGCTTCCTAGTTGCTTTAAGTGCCCATCTGTCTAAACATCTCTCAATTTTTTCCTCCTTTTTTCTGATCATTTCCTCGACTTATTCATGAGCCATGGGAGCCACGCTTTGTAGTCTCCATGTAGCCGTTTCGGCCTACCCCCACTGAATACAGCTATGTGCCTGCATAAAATATCTTTTTCACTCTGCCTGCAAATTCTCTGAACTCTGTTCACATGAATGGCCCAACTTTCTGAAGGTTTTTTTTTTCCCCCTCTTTACACCCTCTCACACCCTCCCTCGCTCTCTTATCCTTTGCGTCGTGTCCTTCGTTGTGGATTTGTATGCAGAAAATCACTGCTGTGGCCACAAAGCACAGTGCATCACTCCAGATCATTTTTGGACGCCCTGCTGTGTGAGTTATAAAGAAGGATCCCTTAATGACACTTTGACTATTAACAATGTTTTAAGTCAATATGTCTCTTTTAGTTTACCCTCTATAGGCCAATAAATGTAAAAAATGGTGTGTTTAATGTGACTGGGTCAGACTTATAACTGAGTAGAGGTTCTCATGGCTTATGTCTGTCCTGCCTGTCTCATAATGGTTTTACACAGGATCATTTATTTCCTGCTACAGCCCATTTGTGTGTGTGTGTGTGTGTGTATATATATGTATGTATGTATATAAATAATTATAGAATAATAATGTAAATGATCTATCTATCTATCTATCTGCATATATTTGAAAATCTGAGGGTGAAAATCCTTTAAAGTTGTCCAAATGAAGTTCCTAGCAATGCATATTACTAATCAGAAATTATGTTGTGATATATTTATGGTAGGGAATATAATTATGGTACAAAATATCTTCATGGAACATGGTGTTTAATTAATATCCTAATAATTTTTGGCATAAAAGAAAAATCGATAATTTTGACTCATACAGTATAGAGTAGTCAACATTTGAAGTGGATCAAAAAAGTTCATCAAAGTTGTCCTAAAACAAAAATGGTTATTGTTTTGGTTTTAGGACAACTTGGATGAAAGGTTTTGATCCACTTCAGATGTTGACTATTGTATATGTATATAAACACACACACACTACCAGTCAAAAGTTTTTGAACAGTAAGATTTTTAATGTTTTTTTAAAGAAGTCTCTTCTGCTCACCAAAGTACAGCAAAAACAGTAAAATTGTGAAATATTTTTACTATTTAAAATAACTGTTTTCTATTTGAGTATATTTTAAAATGTAATTTATTCCTGTGATTTCACAGCTCAATTTTCAGCATCATTACTCCAGTCTTTAGTGTCACATGATCCTTCAAAAATAATTCTAATATGCTGATTTGCTGTTCAAGAAACATTTTTATTATTATTATTAGCATTATTTAAAACAGTTGAGTACATTTTTTGTGATGAATAGAAAGATCCAAAGATCAACATTTATCTGAAATAAAAAGCATATGTAACATTATACCATAATGTAATGATAAAGACATTTATAATGTTACAAAAGTTTACTTTACTGTTTGTTTGAATTTTCTAGTCATTAAAGAAACTAGTCATTATATTTGGCTGTTTTCAACTTAATAATAATAAATGTTTTTTGAGCAGCAAATAAGAATATTAGAATGATTTCTGAAGGATCATGAGACTGGAGTAATGATGCTAAAAATTCAGCTTTGAAATCACAGGAATAAATTACATTTTAAAGTATATTCAAATAGAAAACAGTTATTTTAAATTGTAAAAATATTTCTAAATTGTATTCTTTTTGCTATACTTTGGATCAAATAAATGCAGGCTTGGTGAGCAGAAGATACTTCTTTTAAAAAACATTAAAAATCTCACTGTTCAAAAACTTTTGACTGGTAGAGTATGACTGATGGGAGGAGATTGTTGATTTGTACTGTAAGGTTATGGAATCAGGATGCCATATACGTCAGTTTTGTTCCAGTCAAATCACAGCAAAATAGGCTGCCTGTGCCACGCTCTGAATTCCCATCATCCCATACGGGCGTTAGCTGCATCACCTCGACCCGTGGCATGTTTGCGCTTTTTAAGCGGCACACCTCAAATGAGAATGACCTGTGCTTTTGCCTGAATCCTATGGCGGACTGCCAAAGACAGTATTTTTACAGAGGCACCGCACGGACCATCTCGGGAAGATGGAGTTGCGGTGTGTTTCATTGGCTGCCCTTATGGCTGCTCGTCTAGCTGACTGCACAGTAAGCAGACTGGGAATGCGGCGCTTAGCGGCTGGTGTCACAATCTGCCCTTCACAATAGCCTGGGCTAGTGCCAACAAAGCCAATCTGGAAAGGGTTTTAGTCTATTTTCAGTAAGCAAATGGTTTAAAAATAACATATAGAGCTTTTTATTAACTAAACACTGAAGAGAAACGGATGATAAGTGAGAGTGATGCCAAGGTATTGTATTCTGAACAGAGTTTCTGTGTCTGGGTATGCAGTTGTGGAAATTCTTGGAATGTTTTGTTCCTGTTTTTCAGATTTTAAGTCAGGTGTTCCTGTTTGCTAACAAACCGAACAACAGATCTACTGCCACGAATGTATAAAATATTAAAACATGTTTTCATTCATTTTCTAGTGCGGTAGCTGCTGAGTGACAGAGTTGTCTTGATCAAATGGGTCTTGTCAGGGTGCCAGCATTGTGTCTGGGAGAAGCCGGGCAGAGGAAGAGGAGGATGCTGTGGTGTGTCTCTTTCTCATAGACAGGGTACAGGAACTGGAATCAGGCCAGCCTGCAATCACCGTGGTAGGCCAGTAGCCAGCTAAGCATTAGAGAAAACCCACATGGTGGACAAGGCGCTCACTTACTAGTCAATGTTTGTGGAACGTTGATGGAACATTAGATACAAATAGTAGGAATCTGGATAAAATTAATTCCTTTTAACTGACTTCATAAATACATGTTCTATCAAATTTGGTCAGGAACAACCTTTTTAGAGTGCATAACTTGTAGTCATTGTCATCAAAGATGCACCATATGCTAGATGAGCCAGTATTTGTGTTGTTTTGACTGATGAGACATGACGTTCTCATGGCAGACATTCTGTTGTGGTTGTTTGAGGAATTTTTCCAGTTTATCATGTCATTCGTAATTCCAGTAGACTTTAAGATGCTCCAATATGAATGAAAATAGTTTTCATTTCTTGTTGTTTTCATGTTTCTCTCTAGTTTGCTTTGCATCTTTGTGTTAACTCCAAATTTGCCCGTGACCTAGTTTAGGTCACATTAAGTTATTACAAATTTTGACGAACCTGATACCAAGTGGAACCTCCCAGAAGCTTGTAAAGTGGATGCAAACAAATGGCTGTCGGTTCCTAATGCGTTTGCTTCACGTATGTGGGTGCGCGAAGGTAGCAAAGGGAGCTGTAATGGATCATGTTTGTGTTTTTTAATAAACCCAAGCAATATTTCAGAATTAAGGACAAGCGAAGTGTACATCTGCATCGGAAGATAAGCAAATTTCGAGGATATTTAAGGCAAACGGAAGTCCGATGTGACTACACCGCGGATGTACCCATGTCCTACTCAGCACCTCTTGTGTTGTGTGTGCTCCACGCTCCAGCCTACATGTATAGGTGAGTGATAAATGAGAGAGTGTTGGGTTTAATCGACTGAGGCTCCCTAGACGTTGCTCTTTGGATGCTGGGGAGGGACGGCGGATAATGGAAGCATTGTTTCACCCAGTCGCCGTGTCTCAGCAGGAGGACAGGGGGAGGTGGTGGGAATAGCAAGCCGGCCTGAAGAACAGGGGTCTGACTGCACTTCACGTCAACTTTCAGATCCGATATAGACAACCCCCCGCCACCCTCTTGCCTCCAGTGCACCCTGGGATCTATTCTGGATCATCCTATATATCAGACACATTCATTGTTGTTTATTCCCTTATTCCCAGATTCAACAGCCATACATTTGAGTGATGTATCGGTTATTCCCAGATTCCCAGATTCAACAACTATACCTTTGAGTGATGCACTGAAATGAAAATTTGGGCCTACTGGTTTGAAAACTTAAACTATTTGTTATGAGTATCTGTTGAGTCCACTGATGTTATAAAATTAAACAATTAAGTGATTGACACTAACTGGCTTCTGTTTATGTAATTTGTAAAAGTGGGATTAAATCTGCTTTTGGATTTTATATGCATCCTGCTTTTTCTGCATGTCAAAGTCAAAGTGATATTTGATCTATTTAAGATGTTAATTATGTTTGGACTTTTTTGTCTTTTTTCTGTTTAAGACCTGTTTATTATTAGTAATAATTGTGCATGCTCATTTCCTCTTTTGACTTTTATAATACTTTTACAGAAAGTAATCCTTACATAATGTTAATTTTTAATGGGGTCATTAATTAAGAAAGCTATCAAGATTTTTACATCAAAAGCATCATAATTTAGAAGTAATAGGCTATTTTCTGTCCTGTTTTTAACTCCTCTCATCAGAACGCTCTGTTTGAGTAGGCATTGCAGATTGTAGGTGTGGCAGATTGCAGACGCCCACTGCTGTGATTGGCTAACAGTTGTGTATGTTTGACAGCCTACATCCTTCATAGATGGATGCTGCTGTGATTTAGGTTAAAAATGCATAAATACTCAGTACGTATCAATCAATCTGTAATAACCGTGTAATAAAAACAGTTACTCACACTTGTTTGGTGCAACGTTACTGTAAAGTCTATCCAATATAGTCACACAGCATTGTCTTTTAGCTTCAGTCCTTCTGAAAATCCTGCATCAAATTGTGCCTTGTTTGTAAATGAAATAAATAAAGATAAAGTGAACAAAGGACCAAGTTCTTTCCGACGCAATTTGGAACTTCATTAAAAATAAAGTTCGTCCAATCGTTTCTAATGTTGGGATCAGAAGTAAGGCAATGCAAATACTGTTGTTTCACAGCTTGACACTTGTTGTCTTGAGAGCCATCTTTATCATTTGATTTCTGTGTAGAACTGCCTTTGCCACTCTCATTATTTATGCTACATGTGTGAATCGGTGGGCGGGGCTAAACAAGCAGTGATATAGAAGCAGGCGTTGATCATCTTTTGCAGAGGCGGTGTGTAGCTCCACTATTACGTAATAAAATGACACATTCCACAACCTGCCATTTTAGCAGATTTTAGGCTTTAAAGGGGTCTTCTTATGCTGTTTTACTAAGTCTTGATTTTGTTTTGGGGCTGTACTAAAACATGCTCTCATGCTTGGTGGTTTGAAAAATGCATTATTTTTCACATAATTTACATTATTACAATACCTTTCCTCCCAGCCTAGTACAAATGGCTCGATTAGTTCCAGGTTTAATGAAGGCCCGCCTTCTGAAAAACAAAATGTGTTGTGATTGGTTAGCTGTCCCATTGTGTTGCGATTGGCAAACAACAAAAGTGTTTCAGTACTGCATACCCCTTGCCAAAGCAGCAAGTTCATGTACCAAACCGGAGACTTTTGAAAATGATGGCATGGCTGCCGACATTTGCTCTGCATATCTTGGATGACCGTGTAAACAATAATATCATACTCATTGTTATACCCATAGATATGTATAGGTAGATGCCCCTTTTGACCGCTCCAAGCATGTAGATGCGTCCGCCATCTAAATAATAGGGCATCTACCTACTGTATATATATCTGTGGTTGTACCTGCATGATTGGTCATGTGACATGCGTTTTTTGATTGTGCAGTGTGGATGGAGATCATTTTATATACAGTTATATAATATTAATGCTGTTAATTGCATCTTGGTAGGAGTTTAGCAGCTGTGACGCTGGTCTAACTGGCAGATGCACAAAGATATGTGGTTACTTCATACTGGCTGGTTCTGTCATGAAATTTTAAGACCTTAGAATTTAGTCTAAACAACTTGTAAAGATGCATTTCACACTGGTGGTGTTTTCACCAATTTATAGGCATAAAATTAGAATTAACATGGAAGCCGTGTCCAAGAGATGCCTATTCACCTCTGTGCTGGCACAGATGCCCATGTTTCTCTGCTTTGACACTAACATCAGTGTGGGGGTGGGATACACAAGGTTTTATGCCTCACCCCACAGAGCAGTAAAATCTTTCTGGACCCACATCACACAGTCACTGGTTTTATGGTGTTTGGTGTTGAAACATTTCATTCTGAGCGAGTGTTTCATCCCCTTGTCTTGTGTTTTTATACAACTGTGCACCAGCGATCCCAGCATGCACTTTCTTGGCTAAATTGTGTAGTGGTGTAAAAGCGCCACGTTGTGAGAAATTATCGGAATTTGGCCGGGGGACATAGGAGTTTTGACATTATGTCCTTAACGTTATATTGCTCTTGGTGCATTCGTTGTTGTACTAGGCAGCGCAGTGATAAACCTACGACTTAATATCAGCGAATGCAGCCTTGTGAATTAAATCCTTGAGGGAAATCTTATGGCTTCTAATTAAGTGGATTAGAATTAATCAAACAAGAGCGCCGTGTTGGATACACGTTGGAGGAAATACAGAACATGTACACAAAGAGTATTACATGTCTTACATCTCATTACAAAACTCATTAAAACTTGCTTAATTAATTACAAGCGCTCTTGACCAAATGCGCTTTGTGTGAGCCTTATGAAGTCATTTAGCTCAATTAAAAGTCACTTTTCCTGATAAAAGTTAAAGATCTGCATGCTTTTACTCAGTGGAGATGCATTACAAGGAGGAGGGGAGCTCTAGGCAGTGAGAATTTGAAGAGATTTTAACGTTTCTCATTGTCAGTGTCTCTCCAAATGTGATTTACAAATAGCCTTTGGTGTTTTGGTTTTCAAATATTTTTCAGTAGGCAAAAAGCTGCATGTGCTCATCATCAGAGTGTGTTTTTACAATGGCGGCAGTTTGTGATTCAAGGTATGGATGCTGTAGGCTCTTCTCTTTGATTTCTGTTTGATGGAGAATGAATGTCTGTGATTTCCCGAAGGTTTCAGCTGTCAAACGTCCAGTTTGAATTTGCAAAGCGAAGAGAAAGGAACCAGAAAGGCTGCCACATCCTGTGCTGCTCGTGTTTTATTGGCTCGTCAATATTCTGAGCTGCACCTGTCTGGGGTGCAGCGAGGCTCGGGGTACCTGGCCAATAGGACATCCATCACCTGCCATCTGAACAAAAGTTCATTACAAAGTCACGGTGGACTGGTATCTGGTGGATTTAGCTGTATTCTGCTATTCTGTTTGTTGTTCCTGTTGTCATAACAAGCCAAGGTTGATCTCGGCAAGGCGGCGTGTGCAGGGTTGCTAGCAAAACAGCGGGAAAATGCAAACGGGGAGGGGGTCTAATCCCCCCCGAGAAGCCCCCGCACCAAGCCCTTTGATCTACCTCATCCTACCTCATCCAATCACTTCAGCTCCGTGACCCCTCTCTCCCTGAAATCGCCTTGATTACTGCCAATGCTATTTTAAACATGGTAAAAGAAAATCGCGTATATGTATTCGTGGAATTCTCTGCCCCTTTGCCGCCCACCAGGCCTGGCCTCCTCTCCTCTCAAAGGTGCTGACATAACCCACCTTTCCATTTCTAGTCCTGTACATATTTTTCATTGTATAGCAAAGAATTTTTTTAATTCATTCAATGAAAGTCTTTTGTTGTTTTGGACACCATTAACTTTCATTATATAGACAAAAACACTTCCAGTTTTCAGTTTTGGGTGAACTCTGCCTTGAATAACTTATCTAAATAACACACTGATTTGCTCGGACTATAATTAAATGCTAAATGTCTCTTTCAGCCAATTAATGCTGAAGGCAAATACAGAGTTAAAACTTGGATGAGTTGTCAGTTGATTAGCATTCTTTTATGTGTTTGGATCTCGTAGCAGTGGACACCCGATGCTTCCTTTAAGATCTTTGTACATACTGGACAAAAGAGTCCGATCTCCTTCTTGTTTTGACACGTGTGCCCCTAGCTTTGGACCAATCGCTGTTCCACTAGCCACTCAGCAGGAACAATAATCCACCGGCCGTTTGACACATGGTCTTAATCAGGGAATCATATGGGCCTGATGATGGTTTGTAGCAATAGAATTCATTCTCCACTCACCCGTACCCAGAGTTGCCAAGACTTCAAACGGTCCAGTCCCCAAAGGTTTTGTAAGGTTCACAGTTTTACTGTTGTTTTGAAGTCAGAGTTCCTCTTTGTCCAAGCGGGAGCTTGTGTTTACACAACTGGCTTGGCATGGAACTCGTCTCCCCCTGGTTCTCCAGACCTCATCTGTAAATAATGCTGCTGTCAGACTGAGGTCTCTTTAGCTGAAAGCTCAGATATTGTGACTTGAAAGTTTGATTTTAAGACATTTATCCCCTCTGTTAGCTTCTGCGTTAGATCTGGACAAGTTCTGGGTAAGTTCAGTTTCACTGGCCAGTTTGCCAATAATTGTTTAGAACTTTCTAGCTCATGTTGGACTAAAGTAACAAGTGTGACACAGAGCTTGTTTCCATAGGGCATGTACTGAGATTTTCTAAAGGGATAGTTTACCCAAAAATTAAAATTCTGTCAATTACTCACCCTCATGTCATTCCAAACCCGTAAGACCTTCGAACATCCTCAAAACAAAAATTAAGGTAGTTTGGATGAAATCCGATAGCTTTCTGATCCTGCGTAGACAGCAACGCAACTGACATGTTAAAGGTCCAGAAGGGTAACAGTGTTAAATATTATTAGAATTTTATTTTTCAGTTCATCTGAATTTATGCGCAGCGCATCTGTATTTGACGAACCGTAAACTCTAGCGTGAAGGCACATGACTAGCCATTGCTTTGTCTCACACACAAGCAAAGATAGATACAGAACAAGTCATATATACCATGAAGCGCTACATGTAAACAACATTCTTTGCTGTAATTTCCTGACGCTCACCTATTATCGTCCCTGTTTTTATTTCAGCAAATCAGTTCGATCAGTTCGGGGGGTTTTTACCTTTTTTACATAAATGACAAACATACATGGTTATTCTAATTACTAAAGTTATAATAACTAAAGTTTAATGTTAAATTTATATATATGATCAGATATTTAATATTAGTCTGGTGAGTAAACTAAAAATTGCATTCATTTCATTTAAATTTTATTCGACATTTAATATTGGGGGCATCCAAGTTATTTGACATATTTGAATTTAATTGGTTACTTTTATAATGATGTAACTCAGTTACTAACTCAGTTACTATTTGTGAGAAGTAACTATGACTAATTATTTTTTTAAAGTAACATGTCCAACACTGGTAAGGGCATTTTTAAAATTGTATATATGACACCAGTAATTCAACCTTAATTTTATGAATTTACGAGAATACTTTTTGTTTTAATGTGACCTTCGTGTACAGGTATGTAGCTGTTCCTCTTGACTTTATAAATTCAACACAAAGCCTTGAATCAACACAACCCTAAGGCAAGGAGATTAGCTGCTGACAAATGTGCAAGAGAAATCTGAATCTCATGTAAGCAACCTTAATTAGCCTGATTTGTTGTTACAGTGAGTGGGAATTCAGTTCAAATCTAATTATGCTGTCTCGTAGGTAGCCACAACTACTGACACATTTAAAAATGTTCCGTCTTCAGCCATTTTTTTTGCAACACCTACCCAAAAGCCTCCGACAAATTAAAAACACACTCTCAATCCACCAAGAAGAAACCGAGATGCCAAAAAGCATGTTTTATTTGCCTGCCACTCTGTCTGTCAATTGCTCAAGATGTTTCTAGGAATCCCAAGGGTGCCTCCTCAAACTTGTTCATTCTGTTTTTCCTCCACCTCCTCCTCCTAGTGCCTCTTTCTTCTCCTTAAGTGTAAAGTCTTTAAGACTCTCAAGCTCATTTGGACGTGTGTTGATCTCCTTTGCAATCCATTGTGTAATAATTCTCTCTTAGGGCCTATAAATAATTCATTGGGCACTTGAGACCCTTGAGCACTCTGGCCTTTCAGGGTTGCTTGCGGTGTGAAAACACGCTGGTGCTCACTGTAAGAAGCTGATCAAGACTCCTCCTGTACAGGCTACAGAGTTTGAATTGAATGAACCTGTGCTTGGAGAAAGTAGTGAAGTGGAACACCTGGACTACTGTGCCCGAGAACTTATTTGATGTGCTGGGGAAAGACAGTCGGCGAGTGCCAGGAGGCTGCGCGGGGGTCAGGCCACCATCTTGCCTACCCGATGAAGAGGAGAGAAGCCCAGCGGCACCTGCCTTATTAGCACCGTGCCACCTTCAGTTGACGTAACCTCCGCCAACCTCTGGCAGAATATATACATCATCGGAGGAGCTGCGCCTATACTATAGGCCACGCGAACGTATTAGTACAAGTTTTTGCCGATTAACTAATTCAGAAGTGCGCTTCATTATTCCGCCCTTAATTAAGATCACAATGCAAATTCCTTCATTAATAGTGACACGGACAATTTCTTCTTGGCTCCACGGGGACACGATTATATGCAGGCCCCGTTGAGCAGGTTGCGAGGTGTCACCGCGTATTCAAATGGCGTGCTTGTTTAATTGTAGTAAATGTAGCATGTCCGCATAGGTAAAAGAGTTTTGAGGGCCGGTGAGGGAGGGGGTACAGCCCGGGCTGAGGCCCCTCCGCTCCCCCAGGCAGCTGTTTGCGGGGCCCTGGCTGCTCCCTCGGGGCCTCTGCAGGACCGTGTTGTTGGACTCTTGTCTTTTATGGCGGCAGCAGTAAACATGACAGGCTGTTTGGGTACCATCTGTTTAAAATGGCTGCCGCATGGTAACAGGGAGATGAACTTGAGAGCTGGTTTGTGTCTGTCTTCGTGCTAACAGTCTTGTCTCCGCGTCTCCGCAGGTGGACGTTTGACGGGAGAGGCGTGGATGTGTCCAGCCAGTGGAACCTGGCGTCTGCTTGAATGCCCGTCAACACTGTACGCACCCACAAATTCACACAAATGCGCACGCATGTAAAGGGGGGAAAAAAGCTCTTCACAGCTCTTCGGTTTCTGACAGATTGATCGGAGTTGCCAGAACATTCTGTGGCTGTCAGGTTTGTAGCAACTAAATCATTCTCCCCAATGATTTAAGCATTTGAAATTAAGATTTTACCAAGTGAATCATATGCCAAAAAGCACCTATTGCAAGTCACATGCATTAAACATTCAGAGGACAGTTTTTTGAAGAATTGCTGACCATCCCGTTGACCCCCTGATGTTTTCGCTTCTCTTCTGACCAGGAACACAATGCATATTTGACATCTTTTCTAATAAGATCGGTCTCCTTTGGCTGCAGAGCACTTTAATAACATTTCCACAGACCCCTGGATTGAAAACCCTGGCTACATGCTGACATTTTTCTACCAGAATATTAAGAATGTCCAGTTTTTCTACTCTTTGTTGTATTTGTGTCCCTAAGCATACGGATTTGAACCTGTATCACGGTCTGTTTTCTCCACCCATTCCATTTACATTGAATAGGTCATTGGTAGCCAACTAGGTGGAACTAATTTGGCACAGAAGTGTGGAGTGACTGGGCATAGTGTCACATGAAGCCACTGGGATGTAATGAGGAATACTTGATTAGTGTTAAGCAGGAGAACACGGCTGTCTAAGCCAAGCGTGGAACAGGAACGTGCTCAGTGGTGTGTAGTTAAAGGCGATATTCAAGATATATGATCTTTGTAATACTTTTATTTTTACTTGAGTATTTAATTATTTAATTAGATGAGAATGAATTTAGGTTATTAGAGAATAAACGTGAAATTCTCATATAGATTAACGCATCGTATGAGGCAACATTGAAGCTGTTTGTTGTAGGCATTTTAAACATTTTAATATTTTCCAGAATCATTATAAACGTTATGCGCAACGCTTAGCATAATATAGACTGAATATTCATGCACTGACCCTGTTCAAAGTTGAGGGTGTTTATTCATGGGTCATGAATACTTAAGCTATTTTCCTTCAGATTAATTTCCGCCTCTGTCTGTTTTGAATGGGACCATTACAGTTGTGAAGCTCTAATTAAGCACTACCTTTCAATACAGAAGGCTCTACCATCTGGTTGTTGTCGTATGCACCACAAACATAAGGGCACTGACAAAAACTGAGATGAGAATTACAACACAAAGCCGAAAAAAAACCCTCAACTTTTCAAATTAGAAATGCCAGCACAAATGTTCCTTGCACAATAGCATATAAGGAATATCTTCAAATGTGCAGTGACGTGTCCTGTCAGGAGACATCAAGTGAATGTAAGCATAAGGTTGTCAGTCATTTTAGCAAATTTACTTACATGATATGCTGATTAACCTACTTTAATTAGATGCATACAATCTCTGTGTATTTATAATGACAGGAACATTATATATTACATTTATTACATACAGTTGAAGCCAAATGTTTACATACACTTTGCAGAATCTGCAAAATGTTAATTATTTTACCAAAATAAGAGGCATCATACAAAATGCATGTTATATTTTTTTTAGTACTGACCTGAATAAGATATTTCACATAAGCATATAGTCCACAAGAGAAAATAATAGATGAATTTATAAAAATGACCCTGTTCATAAGTTTTTCAATACTGTGTTGTTACCTGAATGATTTTTTAGTAGTTGTTGTTCATGAGTTTCTTGTTTGTCCTCAACAATTAAACTGCCTGCTGTCCTTCAGAAAAATCCTTCAGGTCCCACAAATTCTTTGTTTTTTGTTTTTTTTTAGCATTTTTGTGTATTTAAACACTTTCCAGCAATGACTATATGATTTTGAGATCCATGTTTTCACACTGAGGACAACTGAGGGACTCATATGCAACTATTACAGAAGGTTCAAATGCTCACTGATGCTTCACAAGGAAAAATTATGCATTAAGAGCTGGGGGGTGAAAACTTTTTGAATTTGAAGATCAGAGTAAATTTAACTCATTTTGTCTTCTGGGGAACATCATGTAAGTATCTTCTGTAGCTTCTGAAGGGCAGTACTAAATGGAAAAAAATATGATATTTAGGCAAAATAAGAAAAATGTACACATTCTCATTCCATTCAAAAGTTTGCTCTTAATGCATTGTGTTTCCTTCTTGAAGCATCAGTGAGCGTTTGAACCTTTTGTAATAGTTGGTTATGAATCCCCTCAGTTGTCCTCAGTGTGAAAAGATGGATCCCAAAATCAAACAGTCATTGTTGGAAAGGGTTCAAATACACAAAAATGCTGAAAAACCACAGATTCTGTGGGAACTGAACAACTTTTCTGAAGAACAGCAGGCAGTTTAACTGTTCAGGACAAGCAATGGACTCATGAACAACTATCACCAAACAGCTATCACCTGAATGAGCTGTAGATCATTCAGGTAACAACACAGCATTAAGAACTGAGTGTATTAACACGGTATTTTTTTTTATAAATTCAACTATTATTTTCACTTGTGGTCTATATGTAAATGTTGTTTATTTGAAATACCTTATTTAGGTCAGTACTAAAAAAAAAATAGCATGCGTTTTATATGATCCCTCTTATTTTGGTAAAATAATTAACATTTTGCAGATTATGCACGGTATATGTAAACTTTTGACTTCAACTGTATGTAACAGTCTACACTGATATATTGCATAAATCAACATAATCTCACATTATTTTGGTAAATCTTTGTGGTTGCAAAAAGATATTGTAAATTATTAAATTGAAGTCAATATTTATTTCCATAGAGTGTGTATTTAGTTTTATTTTCACATCATTGATCAGAAGTCTGTCACTGACCTACAGTTCATAGTAATGACTGTCCAAGGAGTGTAGATTCTTCTATTCACATCTGCACTGTTTTTAATTATTGGTATTCGTATACACACTGAGGGACATTTTTTTTGGCTGTTCTGTCACATTTTGTGTTATGCGACCTGCGTTTAAACAGTTTTGATTTAAGGTGTTAAATTGACAGCCCTGGTGTTAAGAATCAGTCGCTAGATAGCTTAGCATGGATGTTCTTGATTGACGTTCAAAATGTGTATTATTAATGTGAAAATATTAATATTACATTTGTGTCTGAAGTCATGGTGGATATCTTAAAAGTGCCAGAAGTCTAGCATGTTCTGTTGCAATGGTTGGTTAATATTTCACCTCTGTTATTTAGTCAAGAGGCATGAAAACACAGCAGATGCTCCCTTAGACCTTTGGATTTATCTGGTTGTGTTACACCTTAGCTGTGAAATTTCAGCTATGTCTGTGACTGAAATCTTGGTTGCCCTTGAGCGTTCAAGGACACCAGCCACCAGGAAATATTACATAACTGTGTATCTAATGACTGTTAAAATTACATCCACTGTGGCCACGTGATGTCATGTAGTATGCAAAACTGCATCTCTTGGCTGTTGACTCCTTTAAATCAATATAGATGTGATGACGTTTGTAAAGCAGTGGACATTTGAAAGCACTTCAGCTAGATTTAGCTGCGTGAGGTCTGGATCAAATATTGAGTGAATTAAGGAGGGGCGTTGACACATCAAAGACCTGCCTTCCGTCAGAGAGAGATTAAAGAAATCCTTGAAGAACTGGGTGAAGGAGACAAAATAGTCGTCCTGTAACCACACTGCTTCGGCCAGTCAATACCTGACCAACTGTACACCAAGAATATCCTTGAACAAAGAGAAAAAATCAGTCGCAACTGCCTCAGATTAGCCTCAGCATCTTCTCAAGGATATAGTATGACTTTAAATAGAATTGGCCACGTCCTATGGGAAGTTGAAGAAGATGAGAGGCTGAGATGACAGGAAGGTGAATGTACTGAATTGGAATTCAAAAATTTCAGCATTCTGGGAAATGTAGTGTCTTCCCCAACCAATTAATTGTTAATTAAATGAATTCTTTCTATCTATCTATCTATCTATCTATCTATCTATCTGTCTGTCTGTCTGTCTGTCTGTTGTTCTATCATCTATTTTTCTATGTATCTATCTATCTTTCTGTCTGTCTGTCTGTCGTTCTATCTATCGTTCTATCATCTATCTACTTTTTTCTATCTATCTATCTATCTGTCTGTCTGTCTGTCTATCGTTCTATCATCTGTCTACTTTTCTATCTATCTATCTATCTATCTGTCTATCTATCTATCGTTGTATCATTCTATCTTTCATTCTGTCTATCTTTCATTCTATCTTTCATTCTGTCTATCTTTCATTCTATCTTTCATTCTATCTATCGTTTTATCTATCGTTCTATCGTTCTGCGCTCTGTCTTTCTATTATTCTACCTATCTGTCATGCTATTGTTCTGTCTGTTGTTATATCTATCATTCTGTTTATATCTATCTATCTATCTACTTTTCTATCTATATCTATCTATATCTATCATATATCCATCTATCTATCTATCTATCTATCTGTCTGTCTGTCTGTCATTCTATCTATCATTCTATCATCTATCTACTTTTCTATCTATCTGTCTATCTATCGTTCTATCTTCTGTCTACTTTTCTATCTATCTACTTTTCTATCTATCGTTCAGTGTATCGTTCTATCTGTCGTTCTATCTATCTATCTATCTGTCTATCTGTCTGTTGTTCTCTTCTGTCTATCTATCATTCTGTCGCTCTATAAGTTGTATCATCTGTCTGTCATGCTATCATTCTGTCAGTCGTTCTTTCTATCGACCTATTTATTGTTACATCTGTCTACTACTTATCTTCTAGTTAAAATTACAGTATTATGAATATCTTTACATTTTAATATGTATATATATATATATATATATATATATATATATATATATCAACTCAAATATATACTCAAATTCGTATTAGAATTCTGCATTCTGTTTGCTGCAAGTTGTGTAAATTCAATTCAAATTCAGCAATTGAATTGGAATTTATTTTTGGTGTTTTTGCCTTCATTATGATATGAAAGTATGTAGACAGGAATCAAAGTGGGAGAGAGAGAAGGGTATGAGATTGGGAAAGGTCCACGAGTGGAACTCGAACTCGGGACGCCTCAATGCTTTTGACGCCGACATTGAATTGGAATTTAAAAGATGTTGTAAATTCATTTTTGATTGCCAGTTGCCGCACACCTGTAATATGAGAACATGCATCACTATCTATCTATCAGTTTCGTTGCAGGGTGAGATGAATTCTTATGGACTGCTCTCTGTTAAATTATCCTGATAAATTCCTGGAGGTCAAAGGGAAGATATGTCCTAAGCAAGTCCAGAAGGATTAGGCTGATGAACTCTTTAGTCCTTCCTTTAAAGAAAACCACAAGGACTTCACAGTCCAGAAAAAGAGGAAGAACTGGGCAGATTAAAACCATTCCAGCCTCTTTTCTCTCTGCCTGCCTGCTCTTCAAAGACCTGACTCCCAGATAGCGTCTTAGATAACACAGCGCTCGGACATGAGGAGATTTATTTTGGAGAGAGAATAGATAACATGCCATGACCAGAACGGTCACTTGAGTGCACAATTATAAATAAACATTATGTATTCCTTTTCAGTTTTTGGATGCGGTCATGTCTCTCGGCTGCTTTGGGCCGCATCTGATTCATGGCTCGCTGAGACACGGAAAACACAGATGAGTTAAAAAGGTGTGGTAATGTGCGTGTGATCTGTGCACGGTAGTGAGACGGTGCTGTGGCAACAGAGGGAAGGGTGATTGAACAAGCGCAAACCTCATCCCTGTCGGTTCTCTTTTCCCCGCCGTGACTGGCTCATAAATATGCATTCAGGTAAGCCGCCACATCCCCTTGCTGGCCGAACCCTTTGCTCTTTTCACTTCAGAGTCCTTCAGAAGTGGCAGCGGCAGCGGCAGTAGTTACCTGATGCACGACTGGTGCTCTGTGGTGAGGCCTCGTCCCGGGGCCTGCCCCATCCCCTCCTCGGCAAAAACGCGGCACTCTGAAGGGATTAAAAGATTTATGTCACAGCAATAAAATCTTGAGAGAGTCTGTGCTTGACTTACTGGGCTCTGGCCCAGAGGCATTGTTTTGAAAAGAATTAACCTATAATACATCTCAAAGCTTTTGAGGCTTCTCTTGAGAGTGGCTGTCTCCCTTTGGCTTAGAAAGACAAACCTGCGACAGCTTTATTTTCCAATGGCGTAAATAGAAATGCTGTGTATATGTGGCACTGTAGCAAGGACTGGATTTTTTTATTTTTTTATTTTTTGGCCCACACTGAGTTCCTCTTTTCTATTCCAATGACAGGCTCCTGGATACTGAAGTGATGTCCTATTCCATTTATCATCCCTCTATCCATATTCTACTTTTTGTACATTCAGATTTGAATTGGCACCCTGTTTGCTACCTCCGGGTATTTATGAATGGCACACTTTACAACACTGTGGGCCAGATTTACTAACATCTTGCAAAAGCAAGTCTTTTGGTGTGAAAATAGTACTGTCAGGATTTACTAGAGACACACAGAAGAATTAGCGACTGAAAAGGCGTGGACACAGTTATTTTTGCACCTGACCTTACTGAATATGCATTTGTACTTGTTTCCCTTTCAGGTGCAAAATTTATGGGAGGAGAGTATTAAAATGAATTGCGCAGCACAATTTACTAACATTTGCACTCGTCAAATTACTGGTATTTGCGCCATTATTTAACGCCCAAAAAAGCATGTTTTAAAGCAGGCTGTAATTTGCACTGCTCTCTGTAGATTGCACTGGTCATAATGGAAATGATCTGGCTGCATCTGTGTTCTTAAATGTTCGCATTATTAGTAAACACGCAAAAACACACTAAATCTCCATCACACTCCATCAGCGCTTTTATGGAATTTGTCCTGTTTAATAAATCTGGCCCTGTAAGTGGGCTTAATTCATTTTCCTCCACAATCATTTCTATGCTCCAATAGACCATCACAAACATAGGAAAATGGTACCAAAATAAACAAAAATGCACCATACTGTAAATTCAATGCACAATTAAAAAATGTATTACAGCTGTTGCAATTAAAATTAAATTAATAAAAAGTGTCAATTCATGGAGTTACATTTGGATTATCCTTCACTGCATCAGATCACTTTTGTGCGCTGTTTTGTACAGCGTTGAGCCTTATAACCAATCAGATGCTTTTCTGTTGAATTTAGGAATGCATTGGCCAATCAGAGGCACTTAGATTAGTCAGCGCAGAAATACCTCACAGATTCCCTCATCATAAACAACATAGCGCAGATATGATGTCAGTAAAATATTCATTTCGTAGCTTCATTGGTTATAACGATAGTTTTTGCATAACTTGCACTAGACGAGACTATTGTCATGGCCCGACATGTTTGGGCATGCCCAAAACGCAGATCATGAAATTGATATTGTTTTTTATATCGCTATGAATAATTATTAATTTTTGCAGACCTATGAGCTTCTGTTTTTGTTTAAGCTGGATTTAGCTGGTCTGGCAGCCTGCCTAGGCTGGTCAAGCTGGTTTTATCTGGTAGTTCCAGCTGGTCTCCCAGCCTGACCAGCTAAGGAAGTGGCCAAAACACCTTTAAGACCAGGCTGGATGACCAGCTAAAACCAGCCAACCAGCTTAGGCTGGCTTTAGCTGTTTTTTTTGTTTGTTTTTTTTTTCAGCAGGGCACTACTGTATGGACAACAGTTTCAAATATTGATAATTGGGTAAATTTAAGTATTTGACATTAAAGACAACATAGTATGGCAAATGTAATAACAGGGTCATTATAAAAATTGCCTTTACGAACATAAAAAAGGCCCTGTAAAAATCAGTTCTAGGGGACAAATCTTGCCCCTTAATGGAAAAGTTTATTACTAACCCTGGGAATGGACACAACAGAATTTACTGCATAATACTGGGGTTACAAATAAAATTTCTTTGAAGTTTCTTATATTTGGGAGGAAAAAAAAGTAAAGTCCTACAGTATTTAAAAGTATTAAGTATTTAAATCTCACATTATAAATTATATAGTTTCCAAAAGAGAAAAGCAGTTTTATTTGAAATTCCAAGTGTTTTCACTCAAAATTTTAACACTTCTAAATCCTGCAGGGTTTTTTTTTTCTCCCCATACCCTGAAGTTGGGGTATTCCTTTCCGCTTTATTCTTATGTACGTAATAACGGTAGAGATGGTAATTGATCCATCAACACTGAAGCATCACATTTTATTTTTCTTCGCCACATCATGCCTTCCAGATTGCAGCCCAATCACAAACAGCTTGTTGAGAAAGTCACACAGCCGAGCAGATGATGGGGTGGTGTCAGATACACATGTCTGTAGCAGGGGCTGATGGGAATCTCACTGTGTTTGGGGAAGAAGGGGTCAGCGGGAAGACGTTGATTGGGCAGTGAGCCAAAGCTCTCCTGCACAAGCCGTTGCATTGATCCACACCCATGCAGCTTTGGAGCGCTTTGTGCAACCTTCACGAGAACTGCAGGAATAAGCAACTGTGCACTCAGAAACCGTCTCTCTTTCAGCTCGCATGCCTCTCAGTCTCCAGCTTGAAAATTTAAGTTATGGCAAGGAGAGGAAGAGAGAATTTAGAGGTCGAATCCGTGGATAAGTGCATGTTTTTTTCCTTCTTTTTCATTGCTGTATATTTAAGAATTACCCCCAAAAATAGTTCACTCAAAAATGAAAATTCGGCCTTACAAGGATAGTCACTGCATGTCTGTTTAAATATATATCAAGTTTCACTGTAACACAGTTAGCTATGCAGGTCTTTGTGCAGGTAAATCATAGACATCTCTGAGGCTGCTAGCTCGGCCAAATGCTGCCCATCCCGGACTGAGCCGTGCCGCAACTCTCCTGACCTTGCTGTCAGCCGTTGAGCCATCTGAGATGATGCGCCTAGCCTCCTCGGCCTGTCTGTCATGGGGGCATCAGTGCTGTGGAAATGGTTCATTTGATTCTCTGACACTGGATGGCGTGAGTTGGCGGGTGCAGAAACAGAGGTTAGCCTCGCCATCTGACAAGTGGGCACAAGAATGCACAGGAAGCACTGATAAAGAGAGGTAGAGAGGCACAGAGAGAGAGAGAGCTTCTACTGAGAGCTTTGGTGAAGGACGTCGGGTAATATCCAAAGCCAAGCTACACAGCTGGGGATCAAATCCCATAGATGCAGCAGAGCAACTTAATTAGAATTCATAAGGTGCAAAGAGCAAGTGATTTGTGTTTGTGTGGGCACAGTATGAAAAAGATGAACAATAGAACATTATGTGCAGAAGAAACCATTAAAACAACCTTAGATTATTACTAAATCTTCTCATCAGTGCCCTGACATTAAAAATTGTAAAGCTCCTCTGTATAGTGTATTTGGTATGTGTAGATGAATGTTCAGATTTCAAGAATATACTCTAGGATGTAACTATATACAGGTATTTTACCTATATTCAGCTTTTCTGCAAATTTACTTTATATTTGTACTTTATATTTTATATACAGTTTTATATACAGTTTTATATTCACATTGTTGTGAGGCGATGGGAATATATGTATATATGGGTTAGTTGCATATCCATATACATATATGTATGTTAGCGGTGTGTGGTGGTGTTCTGAAATTGGGAGGCAAAGTCCTCAGTGATTATTTTTTTATTTTTTTCTTCTTCTTTTTCAAACATAAATTCATGTCCCAGTCACATTTTCTTGGTTAAATGAACACTTGAAAAAATGAAAAAACAAAAAACATAATTCAAGCATCTTACATTTATTCCAGAACAATAGCTCAAGATAGTAACAATTTAAACAGTTTATTTTATTTGTGAATTTATGTTCAGTCGTAAAGAAATTGTTTTTTGAGGAAAACATTTCTGCATTTTTCTTCATATAATGGACTGATATGGTGCCCCGATTTTGAACTTCCAAAAAGCAGTTTGAATGTGGTTTCAAACGATCCCAAATGTGGTTGTAAACGATCCCAGCAGAGCAAAAAGGGTCTTTTCTAGCGAAACGATTGGTTATTTTCATTAATAAAATACAATTTAAATACTTTTTAATCTCCAAATGCTCATCTTGCCTTTCTCTCCCTGAACTCCTTTATTCTGACTCAAGACAGTTAGGGTATGCTGAAAAACTCCAATCCAGTTTTCTCCCTCAACTTCAAAAATCATTTCAGAATCATCCTACATCGCTGCAGAAGTTCTGTCTCAGTCTTTGCAACGTGAACATGCAAAGATCAAACACCCTTAACAAAAAAGATAAAACAGCGATATAGGGCGATTTCGAAGTTGAAGGAGAACATGAGATGGGAGTTTTTCGACATACCCTAACTGTCACGACTGGAACAAAAACAGTCCAAGCAGAGTAAGACAAGATGAGCATTTGGCATTAAAAAGTATATGAATTGTATTTTTTAAAATGAAAATTATCCCAAATATCGTTTCGCTAGATAAGACCCTTCTTCCTCAGCTGGGATCATTTCCAACCGCATTTGGGATCGTTTGAAGCCACATTTAAACTGCATTTTGGAAGTTCAAAATCGGGACACCATAGCAGTCCATTAGATGAAGAAAAATGCTAAAATGTTTTCCTCAAAAAACAGTTTCTTAACGACTGAAGAAAGAAAGACTGAAGACAGAAAGCTGATTACTCACTAAAAACTCACACAGATCATGATTTTTATGCCATTTTAAGACTTATTTTGATGTAACAAAGTGTTTTTATGTGAGTTGTTTGCTTACTTTTTAAAATTAGTCTTCCCTTTAACACCACTATATGGTTTATTCAGACTAATTCGCGAAAACAGAATGCGCAACACAAGAGGTAGAATTTATAACATGAACCAGTCAGAGCCGAACATAACCAGTCATATCCAATCATATCGCAATAGAGGCATTGGCTCCTCTCACATGACTTCCCCCCCATTCATTCTCAATTACCTCCCACGTAACTCATGGAACGCGTTAGGGGGTCTGTCTGTTAAAACTCAGTGGGCTCAAGGAAGGGGAGAGAGAAACTGACTCTCGCTGTGACTTTACCTGCTGGTGTCAGTGTTGGATAATGTTTCTTATTTTTGTAGTGATAAAATAAAAATGTAAAAAAATGTATATATTTTTTGTACAATGATTTTTTTTTTCATCCAGTATTTTGAGAAGACACTGCCTCCCTTGCCTTCTCTGAGGAAACGCCCCTGATACAACCCCAATTCTAGAAAAGTTGGGGCGTTTCATGAAATGCCATATAATCATGAATATGTTATTTCTTCATTCTCTTTAACCTTTATTTAATTGACTAAAGTACAAAGAGGAAATTTCCAGTGTTTACAGTGGCCAACTTTTAATTTTATTTTGTAAATATAACCAAGTTTTGATTTTTATGGCTGCAACACACTCCAAAAAAGTTGAGATAGAGGCATATTTAACACTGTGCCACATCAACGTTCCTTTTAATTACAATGTTTAATTGTTTGGGAATTGAGAATTCTAATACTTCAAGTTTTGCAAGCACAACTGTTGTCCAATCTGGCTTGATAATTAACTTCAGATGCACAGCAGTCTGTGATTGTCGTGGTGTGATTCTCCTTTTCATAACTGTTCATACATTTTCAATGTAGGCAGGTCAGTCTAGCACATTCAGTCTGTGTCTATAAAACCACGCTGTTGTAGGACATGCAGAATGAGACCTGGCATTGTCTTGATCTACTAACCATGGACTTCCCATGAAAGATGTCATCTTGATGGCAGAATATGTGACTGTACAATCCCAGTACATGCCTCCTATTCAATGGTACCTTCGCACATATTCCAGTCACCAATGCCATTTGCTCTGCTGCACCCCCACACCATGACAGTTATTTGCATTTGCATCTGTCGCTGATGAAAGTCTGGATGGTCCCTTTAATCTTTGGTACTGAGAACTCAACGTCCGTTTTTCCCAGAAGCAAGCTGAAACGTAGACTCATCTGACCACAGCATGCATTTCCATCATCTTTTTGACTATCTGAGATGAGCTCTGGCCCAGAGAACCCCATGGCATCACTGCATAGAACTGATATATTGCTTTCTAGTAGAGTAACAGAAATTCAAATTGCATTTATTGATGCAGCTGCATAATGTGTTACATTACATTAATGTTGACAGCAGTTTTCCCATGTACTCTTGAACCCATGTGGCTATATTTAACACTGCACCATGATGGTATATATGCAATGCCATCTAAGGGCTCGAAGGTCATGCACATTCAGGTGACTTGCCTTGCCCTACACAGACTGACATTTCTCTGGATTCCCTAAATCTTTTCACAATATTATGTGTGGTATTTGGTGAAAGACCTAAATTCTTTTGTCATGAAATTTGGTACCTATTTCCATTTCACCTGCTTACTGTGAACTGTTTCACAACAGTATAAGATTTTCACTTTTATTTTGCCTCTGTCCCGACTTTTTTGGAGTGTGTTACAGCCATGAAAATCTAAATTTGGTTATATTTACAAAATAAAATTTAAAGTTGGCCACAATTTTTTTTCTTTGTACTTGTAAATGTTGAAGAGAATGAACACATAACATATTCTTGATTTTATGGCATTTCACGAAACGTCCCAGCTTTTATGTATATATATTTTACAGTATGAAAAACTGACATTCATTTTGGGACATATAGAGAGAGATTGACAATCAGTTAGGTCAAATAGTCATGTAAAAATATTTCTTAAAATATTAAGTGCAAAGTACAAAATTACTAAAAATTGATCTCATAAAAATTCTCTATATTAAAATATTTACGTATCTGTATGTATATATATATATATATATATATATATCAGATATTTACATCCACACAATCTTCAGTTATTCACTGAGCTGAGCGAGGTTGCCACTGGGGTTTATTTCTTATGATACATGTACTGTAAATCTCTTTGAGTATAAGTGTGTGCTAAATGGCTACTTATTATTTTCGGGCCAGTTGCTGTGGTCAGCAGCCCCGCGGTGTTTGTGTAGCGATCTGACTCCCGTGGTCAGGTTTCACTCCTCAAGACTGTGACAACAGTCTCCAGTCATCCCCTGATCTTAGACAGTGTTACAATGTTGCCGTTGGCTACCTGAGTTCAGCCAGGCCAGACGCCATGACAGAGCGGCCCACTCATGTCCTGCCAGGCTTCAACCGTTTAGATAAACAGTTTAGGCTTTCAAAGGCTTTCGCCAGACACCAATCCCTACGTTTTCCCGTGCTCGGTATGGGTCTGCGTGCTAATGTCAGCCGAGTAATGTCCTTGACCCCCTTCGCTGAAATGATGTTTGTGGATTGTGGGTATGAAGTGATAAAATTTTACTTCCAACCTGTATGGTGGTAGAACGTAATAATTGCAAGAATATACCTTTGTTAGGAACTGACATTCATAAAGGATTTCGTTTTGCAGTGAATTACTGTAAAATGCCATCTAGGTTAAATTATTTTGCTGCTCTCTCTCTTTTTTGCAGCTTTCCAAGCTATTCTGAAGAAAATTGGCCCTCGTTTTGTGCAAACGAATGTCACCTCACGCATCTGCCATTGCTTCAGACCCCAATTATCATCCTGAGAATTTGAAATCGTACATTAACTAAATGGCAATTGGATTGTGTATGTTCATACTGCATCCCGACACTGGAAATTAAACAGGGTTCAGAATGATTATGCCATTAATTGGCCCTTGATACACAAGCCCAATCAAATTTGTGGCAAAACCACTTAGCCTGTGTTAAGGATTAATGACGGCCATCGGAAACAATTTGGAACTTAATCAGTTTAACTGAGGAGGGTAAATTTAATATGATAATTGATCCGCATAAAGCGGAGTCGCATAGCAGGAAGGGTATGCAAATGAGTGACCCTTACCTAGTGACTAATCGGCAGATGCGCTGATGGCGGGATCTGTTTTCATCAGGGAACTTTGAGGAACTTCTGAGTTGAGGAGTGCAAGTCCTCCTCGGAGTCCAGGAAGCGAACCTATCCCATCTCACACTGGGCCCTGTCGCGGTCAAGCCACATTTCCATAATTCGCAGCTTCCCCTGCCATGACAGCGAGACGCAAATAAGTGTTTCTAATGATATCAAATGGAGTTGTAGAGGACAGTGTTTTAATGCAGTGAAGGGGCTCCCAGTGGGACTGTTATTGCCACTATAGAACATCAGTTACACAGTTGCAACAATAGTCTCTTAATTGATTCATTTAATTAGCAGGAGATGGAGCCAGTGCTGCGTCTTGTCATCTTGTATCTTAGGGGGTCCCGTACAGCCTGTGTGCTGTCTGCCACTTAACAGTCCCTGCACTTGTCACTCTCCTATTAAAGTGTAATTATATGTAAATGAAAAGCCCCAAAACCTGTCAGAAGTTGCCCAATGAATCGTTGTAGATTTTACCATGCTTCTGGAACAATGATAAGAGGAGTAGAAAGCACACATGGAACTTTTCCTCTTTTTTTTTTTTTTTTTTTTTTTTTTGAAGCGCATATATTAATCCCCCTGTAAACATCTCAACAATGTTCCTGACATGAGCCTGTGGAGGACTTCAGCTTCTCGAGCGTTGCAGATGTCTCTGCAGTCTTTCTCAAGCATAACAATGCCATGAAAGGCTACACACAATAGGCTTAGTCTTTAGACCTGTGATGTTTCACTAATGCTTTTGACTCGGCCATGGCAAAGCAGGTGGCTCACAGATTTTTGAGTTCTTTTAAGTCTGTCTGGGTGAAGACAGTGCCTGCTCGTTTCACAAATGCTCAGTGGCCATTAACCCTTTTTTTAAGATCTTTGTATCATTGTGGACTGAGGAGAATTTTAACATTTGTGATACTTTCTCAAGGGAGCAAGTCAGATATATATAGAAAATGTAATATGGTAAATACTGAGTAAATATAAAATTATATGTTTAAATGATAATTGGCCCTGCGTGGAATAAGTAATTGCCCCCCGAATTTTGTTTGTCGTATAGTAGCAATAATAGCAATTGAGCACTTCCTATAATTGGAGGTAAGGTCTGTCATGTCGCTGTGGAGGAATTTTGGTCCGCTCATCTTTGCAGAATTGCTGTAATTCAGCACCATTGGAAAGTTTTCAGGCTGCCAAAATTCCTTCACAGGGATGTGGAAAATAATAAAAAAAAAAATGTATGTATATAATATATTTTGCTTATACTCTGGTTCTCCATGTCTCAAAATTTTGTATGAAAGTCTGAAACTCTTTGATAAATACTCAAAAATATATTTAGGCACTAGTGCTGGGCGGTTTGACCAAAAATCTATATTGTGTTTTTAGGATTCTGAAGGTTTCACTTTTTTTTCCTCCCTGACTGTGCCTTTATATGAATCAGAATGTAAATTAGATTGTGTCATTTTAAAATCTGAAGGTAAAATACAATGGTCTGATCTAAGCTTTGTGAAATTACAGTAGATTAGCTGAATGAGAATGCAGATTCACTCTCTGACAGCAGGTGGCGCTTATGGAACAGCAGCGATATAGCGTTTAGCGTTGGTTACTGCTGTAAATGAAGCAGCCCTGTGCTTTTAAATACTACACTGATATGCATTATGGAGGTAAGATGAAAAGAAAATACCATTTAAAATTCAGTTCCTCTCAGAGGTACATTCATATAAACCTCTCACTCCCAATTCAGTATTTAAGATTTTCTTCCAATATTTGGTACATGGTGAAGTGAGTTTGCTCTGCCTGTGATACTATTTTCTCCTCTTTCCTTTCGTCTTCAGTGTCACTTCTGCCAAGTTAAAGAATTAGAAACGTGTTATTAATAGTTCTAAAAGTTCTCCAAACGTAAGTCACAAGTTTGTTATGCAGTTAATAGGGATTCCCTCTCAATTCACGAAGCATGTGTAATTCAAACTGGCTTGAATTGGTATACCGCCCTGCACTGAGGCATCTTTTTGATGATCTTGAACATTTGGTATTAAAGTGTGTGCACTTGCGTCTGTTTTCACTGTTTTCTGGCTTTGCAGAGCTCATTTGATTATCCAGGCCATAATATTGTGGAAATAAGGGCGTTTCTTCCTCATTCTCTGGATGCGACCACACTGATATTGGCACCTGTAGAGTAAGAAGTTAACATTAGATGAATAATTTTGTATCTAATGAAGGAGACCCTCTCCACACAAGGTTCATCATTCAGGCAAGCAGCACTTTTTTTTTTTTTTTTTACCTAGACCTTTTTTGCGAGTTGTCACCAGATTTATACTTCTTTCTGACATTGTGAATGACAAGTATTGATTGACCGCTCGCAGCCTATGGACGTGTTATCAGTTAATTCCAGGAAAAATGGAGGATGTGCTAAAATTGAGGAAGATCAAAAAGGGGGTGGAGGGGAATTCTGGCCTGCTGAAATGCTCCATTCAGAAGACACAAGTAATTGTACGTATTACATTCGATCGCTCCCTAAAAGTGCGGTAGACCCCGTGCAAAAAGTCTTGGGGCTTTTTCTATTGACTTGAGCACAGCAGTAACTCTTTGATAAAAGTGCAGAATACGGAGGCTTCTCTGTTCATTTGGCTTGGCCGCCCATTCTCCTTTCACAGTACCGTAACACGCTGTGCGTTTAGGTCAATACGTGGAAAGCGGGTTCGCGAGCGTCATGAGGCTGGTTAATGGACACCCAAATTCATATTAATTTGACTGGATGCATACGAGTTGAACCGAAAGATGAGGAACAGCGACCCATTAATCCTATTCAGCCATGTACCCTGTTGCGAGACTACTGTCGTCCCCTGCGCAGGGTTCTCAGATTAATTAATTGATTGAACTGATTTGCCGGCACTTACAGCAGGAAATGTACTGTATTTGTAAATGTTAACTTTTGAAGGTGAGCCCATCCCCTCTCAAGAGCGCATTGAATGAGAAAGGTTATAGTCACGGACGGGGATTATCATTTTCTCAAATCCCATCAAATGCTCTTATCGACGGTCAACCCAGAGGCGAAACGCTTTCCGCGGCACTTTCATGCTGACTCAGCCCGCCAAACGAATCTCTGCGACCTGTATCAAAGCTCGATTGTTCTTTACACTTTGTTTCTGTGTGTTTTGGCTTTCCTTTCCTGTCTCAGTTACATAATGCATATTCGTCCCCTATTTGAGAAGGATGATTAGAGGTTGAAAGAGGGATATCTACAGAGACAGAACAACTTTCTGGCCTGCTCCCGCTCTCTGCCTTCATCTTGTGTGTTTTGAGTAGTATTGTGTTCAGAGGCTAGGGAGAGCGCTGGAATTTCCTGTTCGGGGTAGGCCAACGTGCAGCTCCGCACTCGTCCCCCGCCATGGCGAAAGAGCGTTTTCAATGACCGCTTGGAGCGTGATCAGTGAGCTAAGAATATCTCGCGGCCCTAGGGTCAAAACTAAATGTGCTTCGACGGTTGACATTGCTGTGTTTATTTGGAAAAGGAAAGTAAGGATGGGCCAGTTGGATGAGGATGCCCTCTCTTCACCCACAGGAAAAGGGCGTCGCTTTCATTAATCACAATCATGGTTTGAGCCTTGATTTCATTGGCTGTGGTAATAAAACAAATATGATTTATATCAGAATTCAAGTGGGTAATAGGATACACAGGAGAGAAGCTGCATGAATCCTACCTGGGCAAATCCAGAGACCGAAAAGGGCCAATCCTGATCATATGTCAAATTGAGGGAGCATTTTGTATTGATAATCAGACAACCTGCTAGTTTTGTCAGTGACAACCCTAGTAAAACAGTAATAGATTTAAAATGAGTATATTTTATACTAAGTATAGTTCAAGTCTATTAACATAATTAGTTACTGATATAAAAACTGTAATTAAACTTTATTTGGAGCACTACTTGTGCACAATGCACTTTTTTAATATTAAGCCTAAAACATGTTTTAATGTCACTAATGTCACATTGTATGACCTTTGAATAATATCGGTCTTTAAATTGCAAAATATTTAAAGTGTACCTACAGTGTACTTGCAATAGTTTCACTTTAGCACAATCAGATATACTTAAGTATATCTTTAGTTGGACTTCAGCACTACTTCAGCACAATTAAAGTGCATTACATACAAAATTAGTTGTTCCGATTTAGCTTTAAATATAGCAGTCTAGTATACTAAAAGTACAATTGCATGGTATTTTGGCAAAGTACATAATATGTAAATGTATTTGTAGTATACTTAGCATGAAATAGATGTATTTTAAATACATTTTAGTGTATTTATTTTTCACTAGGGAAAACATTCATTATTGCCACGGCTAATTCAGCATGCTTTCTAAACGTATTTTAGTACTGAGTTTCAGTTAAGTCAGAGTTAGCAGTAGGCATACTGTATCAAAAGAGTTTTTAAGATCAATGCATGTTCTGATTTGAGGATTATCTGTGAACTTCCTGTTCCTTGCTCTCGGATTACACAGGTGATGCTTTGCAAATCTTATCAGCGTCAGAGGACAGACTTGTTTGTCTGTGTTATTATGTGCCGCTTCTACTAAGTGTACACTGTAAATGTGAATTATAAAAAAAAATCATGCTTCTGATTGTGCACACAAGGAGTCACGTTGCGCTCTCAACAACCAGAGCATGTCTTCCTTTGCCACTTTATACACTTGCGTTTTTGCATTTGCTGGAAAACCGCTTTAGCCCCATCACACGTTTCCAGAGCTCTCAAAGTTTGTAATCGCATTTGATGCGCAAAACTCTGAAACTCTTTCACATCATATCCTACAGAGAAAGTTCCTGTATGCCTTTATGAACTGTGAGTTTGTCAGAGTCAAAGGCCATCATTAAAACCACAGAGATTAGAAAGATTAATGCTGACATCTCATAGCCTCTCTAATATACAGCATGATGTATGGTGTTCCTGTAGAATGACCTCACTCCCATGACTAATGGCTTCACTTGGCCGATGCAGAAAAGGTCATGACCCAGTGGATAGAGGAAATGGCCAGTTAGCGGGAGGTCACCCCACAGGAGATTCCTTTGGAGTGTCACAGCAGTGTCACCTGCACTGATTCGCTACTTCGGCCCCAGCACCTGACTCGCTACTAGAAAACACTGCGCAGTCACCGGTAGAGGCTCACATTTAGCAGAACCCGGCCTCACCCAGTAGAACAATTGCCAAGTGTCAATTTCAACCAAAAAATCAAGACAAATTGAAAGAGGAAACAATTCGTTCACAACAGGACACGCGGCTGTTGAGGATAACCTGCCTTCAAAGATGCTGGCCTGTCCGATCAGACTAGTTTAGCGGTAGGGCACTTCAAAGCGTCTGGGCCTGAGCAGCTTTCCTGCCATTCTTGTTTGCGGCTCTCAGGTTGCTATAAGTAGCCCAGCATCCTGTCCCCTGCCGTCTCAGGTGGATTGACTTTGTTTGTGTAGCTGAGACGCAGGGATTTAGTGGTCCTTGGAGCCTCCAGACAACTGTTAATGGGGCTGGCCGGTTTGTTAGCACTGTGTCATATATCACTCTGGAACTGGACAAATGTAGGTCTAGATATACTCACGACAAACTTCTTTATCGTCCTTCGCTTAGGGGGAAAAACATGTTTGAAATACCTGAACAGTGGTATACTGTTAGCAAACATCCTGACGCCACCCATACTGCTGGGAGTGGCATTTAGATGAATATGTTAATATGTGCCACATGCATTCCTCTCAGTTTTCTTCACAGTGATGTCATAAAAGTACATTCTTTGATTTTGTTTTTGTTTTTTTGTTCGTCCATCTAATGAAAGTTAAAGGTATAGTTCACCCAAAAATTTAAATTCTGTGATCAATTACTCACCCTTATGTCGTTCCAAACCTATAAGACCTGGGCCTTGAACGTGTCAGTTGCGTTGCTGTCTATGCAGGGTCATAAAGCTCTTGGATTTCATCAAAAATATCTTAATTTGTGTTCCGAAGATGAACAAAGGTTTTACTGGTTTGGAACAAAATGAGCGTGAGCAGTTAATGACAGAATTTTCATTTTTGGATGAACTATTCCTTAAATGGGGTTTCAGTGTTGGTTAAACTAAAGCTTTCTTAAAAATATCTTATTTTATGTTCCTACAGAACAAAAAGAAGAAAGAAACAAATACGAGTTTGGAGCAACATGTAAATTAAAAAGGGTAAGTAAATTATAATCAAATTTACATATTTGTATGAACTATCATTTTAAGGGTACATTTAAGTTGTACATCTTAAAAGAGAAATCCACTTTCAGAACAAAAAATTACAGATAATGTACTCACGCCCTCATCATCCAAGATGTTCATGTCTTTCTTTCTTCAGTTGAAAAGAAATTATGTTTTTTGAGGAAAGCATTTCAGGGATTTTTCTCCATATAATGGACTAATATGGTGCCCCGAGTTTGAACTTCCAAAATGCAGTTTAAATGTGGCTTCAAACGATCCCAAATGTGGTTGTAAACGATCCCAGCCGAGGAAGAAGGGTCTTATCTAGCGAAATGATCGGTTATTTTCATTAAAAAAATACAATTTAAATACTTTTTAATCTCAAATGCTGGTCTTGTCTTGCTCTGCGTGAACTCTGTGTATTCTGGCTCAAGACAGTTAGGGTATGTCGAAAAACTCTAATCGTATTTTCTCCCTCAACTTGCAAAGTAAACATGCAAAGATCAAACACCCTTAACAAAAATGATAAAACAGCAATATAGGACAGTTTTGAAGTTGAGGAAGAACATGAGTTTTTCGACATACCCTAACTGTCATGAACCGGAAAAAACAGTTCAGGCAGAGTGAGACAAGACGAGCGTTTAACATTAAAAAGTATATAAATTGTAATATTTTTATGAAAATAACCAACCGTTTTGCTAGATAAGACCCTTCTTCCTTGGCTGAGATAGTTTACAACCGCATTTGGGTTTGTTTGAAGCTGCATTTAAACTGCATTTTGGAAGTTCAAACTTGGGGCACCATAGAAGTCCACTATATGGAGAAAAATGCTGAAATGTTTTCCCCAAATAACATAATTTCTTAACGACTGAAGAAAGAAAGACATGAACATCTTGGATGAGAAGAAGGTGAGTACATTATCTGTAAATTTTTGTTCTGGAAGTGGACTTTTCCTTGAAGGTAATCTTTTTTCGTGGCAGTGCACATGAAATTACGACAATGTAGTTTAAAATGTGAACATGGAAATAAAACCATGTTTCCTTATCAAGAGCAGCTGTTTTAGAGACTTTTGTCTCTGGCACAACGCATAGTTTTCCATGTTAATTACGCAGGCTGAAGAGGAGGAGGGGGTGGAGAAAGAGAAAGCGAAAAATGAAACCGTATAGTCAACTTCATTTAGTGGTTTCTAATTGCACCCTACAGGCCCCTGGCAGACGGCAGGGGTCTCTCTACGAGTGGGACGCAGCAGTGTCTTTTACACGCGCGCACACACTCCCGGAGAAAGAGAGTGGCGAGAACATGAAACGGGTCAGAGATTAAACACTTTCTTTACACTGGTAATTAAGCCATCATCAGGCTGAGGGGCGTTTATTATCAGCCCGCCGCTTGTCTAGATGGATGTGAATTCTGAGTGAGCTCTTAAGACTCCCATCCACACAAACACGCTGGTGCGCACACATCCGCACGCACCCGCGTACACATCCGCGCTCTCATTTGTCTCAGCATAATGATGTCTTTGCGCACAGGGTAGAGACTGCGTCAGGAAGCGGACAACTCCAACTCATTTATTAGGGCCTTTTATTCCTCAATATTGCATTATTGCTGAAATGATTGTACGGGCAGGGAGGTGCGTTATTTCACACAAGCTTCTATCATTTGCGCTCGCTGTGCTGTTGGATATGATTTTAAATGTATTATTTGAATCATTGACATCAAACAGAAATTAATGTGGGTTTTAAAGAAAAGATCTTGATTGGATCCTGATTGCTATTACAAAATGGACCGGGAGAAAAGTAGTATTTGAAGAGCACATGCACATGCAGCAACAGACGCAGCTTTACATGTATGTGTTTGTTTGCTTATATATATACATGTATAGTTTTCAGTAAACATTTTACAATCTTTAAAGTTTCTTTGAGGAGTGCTGACATCTGTTAATCCTAGATCAAATAAGATCTAGAATTGCTCTATTTTCAATCAGTCGTTGGTCTGAAACTTATAAAGAGGAAATATGTAAGATCATTCAAGTTTGTCTACTTGTCATACAGGAGGCCTATAAATGTGTCTTATAAATGATCTGTACATGAAACAAAACAACGCAGACAGCTATGAAAGCTCACTATGTCTGGTTAAAATAAAAATAGACTGCATTTACGTCAGCTATCTTAGCTGATGGAGCTGTCAGTCATCTTGAGCAAATTAAAGATGCAGCTTTCCCATAAGATGTTCTTATTTTGAAATTGGCGTCATTATAGGCATCAAAATAACACACTTCTGCTTGCTTATGCCAGCATAAAGTAATGTTTGAAGTAACAGTCGACACTTACCTTTCATTTAGAGCATTCATTTGTCTCTGTCATTCTTTGTGTCCACAGTTGACGTAGCGCATGTGTGTCTTTGGTGGTCTCGGGCAGGTCGACTCAGCCCACCTTGTGAATGGCACACATGTTCCATTGTTAGACCTCTGTGCATAATTGCACACAGTCACACCAACAGGGCGGCAAAAGTGGCACTTAGTCCAGTAAATTACCTTGGCCGGGTAATTACCTGCTTGTTCTGTAGTTTTGTGGTCACCTGTCAGTGCAGCTCCTGTCCAGAATGTACTGCTACACCTGCACCTTTTGTCAGGACCCCATAGCAGCGTCTCCAACCACCTCCTCTTCACCTCCCGCCTCTTCCTAATCACTTTCGACTTTATCTCCCCTTCCGCCCAGCGGAGGGGTTATCTTCCACATTCATTACCTCACTGCTCTGATTACAGGGGAACAGGAGAGTGGTGGAGGTGTGTGTGTGGCGCGCAGCGCCCGCCATTCACTAAGTGTTTATGTAGTAACGCTTTGTGTCATTGTTATTAATGACTCGTGTTTCCGATATACCCGTCTGGAACGGGTGAGGTGGGGCGCAGAAGCAGCCAGAGCAATTATTTGCGCCTGCCCGTCGGCAGCCGACTGGGACAATGAGGGCAGATAGAGGAGGAAAGCTGGGAGACTGCATTGCATTATGAAATATGCTTCATGAGTATAATCCACCAGGGTTTTTGCGTGCACCATGGTGTGTGCCAGGCTCCTAGGTGGGCAATCTCAGAGACGGTAGGGAGGCCCGGTGTTATTTCTAGGCACATTTGGCATGGCCTCCATGGGTGTTAGCCTGTCAAACTGGAACAGAAGTCATAAAAAAGCAACTTTTGATACCATGCCTTTGGATACATGTATTGAAAGAGGAACGGAAACATTAAAAAAGAAAGACAAAGGGTGAAAGTATTTTGTGGATGTTGACTATATTATTCTATGTTTGAGTCATGCTATAGCAACCATTGGTCGACTGACATAAAACCATTTATTCTTACAAGAAACACAAAAATATGTGTGTATATAAATGATTGGTTATCTGTACAATATATGTGACCCTGGACCACAAAACCAGTCATAAGTAGCACAAGTTATTTGTAGCAATAGCCAACAATACATTGTATGGGTCAGAATTATCGATTTTTCTTTTATGCCAAAATTCATTAGGATTTTAAGTAAAGATTATGTTCCTCGAAGATATTTAGTAAATTTCTTACCGTAAATATATCAAAACTTAATTTTTGATTAGTAATATGCATTGCTAAGAATTTCATTTGGACAACTTTAAAGGCGATTTTCTAAATACTTAACCTCAGATTCCAGATTTTCAATAGTTGTATCTCAGCCAAATATTGCTCTATCCTAACAAACCATACATCGATGGAAGTTTTATTTATTGAGCTTTTATTAATTCAGATGATGTATAAATGTCATTTGCCAAAAATTAACCCTTATGGCTGGTTTTGTGGTCCAGGGTCACATATATGTATATACACAACTGTTCAAAAGTTTAAAATCAGTAAGATTTTTTTGAAAAGAAATTGATGCTTTTATTTAGCAATGAGGCATTAAGTTGATCAAAGTTAAATGCATCTACTGATCATCATCAAAAAAAAAAAAAGAAAAAAGAAACAATTCTTTAAAAAAAGATGTGTTTTGGTTTTGACAGAAATATTAAGGGGCATAACTGTTTTCAGCATTGATAATTAAAAATAAAAAAAAATATTGAACACCAAATCAGCATATTACAATAATTTCTAATTAGGCCTGGCCAATTATCAGCACCAGTATTAAGCATTTTTATGCTTATAAAGCTCAATTGCCAATAAAATAATTGAAGAGCCCTTGTTATTCTTAATTTTCACATTAATTTTCATTTTTACACCAGACGTATTGGCTCAAAATATCAGTTATCGGTCTACTTGATCGGCCCTGAAAAACACATACGGTTGACCCCTATTTCTAATCTGAATGATCATGTGACACTGAAGATTGGAGTAATGGCTGCTGAAAAATCAACTTTGTCATCACAGGAATAAATAACATTTGTTAATATATTTTAAAAACAGGTATTTTAAAATAATATTTCGCATTATTCTTTTTTTGTGTGTGTTAAGGTTTGACCACACACAGTGCCTGAGCCTCTGTGCTTCTAAATCAAAGATTGTAGGTTCAGTCCAGGGTGTGGGTGACCTATGAACTGAGAGGTACCTTGTGAGCCATATCATCATTGCGCCCTCAAGCAAGCCACACAACACTAGGTTGTTCTATAGAGACACTGTCCCAGCCATTAGTGCACTGTGTGGCACTTTGGTTAAAAACATCTACTAAATAGCAGGCCATAAAATTACAGTACTACCAGTCTGACCTGCACTCTCGTTTTTCAGCACTCTCATTCTAATCAGCCTGCTGTGACCATGTTCACGAATCTCAAATAGAAAAGCCAAAAAGCCTCGTTTTTTTGAGGCCAGTGTTGTGACATGTTTACCTGGTATAACAGTGGCAGCATGCCCAGCTGCCATATAGTAGGAATACAAGAGCTGGCCAGAATCAGTTTTGTGAGAAGTCTCAGGTTGGATATCGAATGAGACGGTGAGTCCTGTCAACCCTACTGTTGTTTTTGTTGTCACTTGTACAGCCTTACAGCTGCTTACCTGTCAGTCTGGGCCTTTCATAGTTTTGGGATCCTTGCTGCCCTCCTGAACATTGGAGACTAGTTCAAGCTGAACACTTACAGTCAAGTTACATTTATTTGAAGGGATAGTTCACCCCAAAATGAAAATTCTGTCAGTAATTACTCACCCTCACGTTGTTCCAAAACCATAAGACCTTCATTCATTTTTGGAACATCCGAGAACTTTCTGATCCTGCGTAGACAACAACCCAACTGACATGATGAAAACCTAGAAAGGTAGTAAAGACATCATTCAAATAGTCCATGTGACATCAGTGGTTCAACCTTAATCTTATGAAGCTATACAAGAATACTTTTTGTGCACAAAGAAAACAAAGAAAGGTAGCACTTTAATCTGTACTTTAAGTTGGACAGTTTTATGATTCTAGGTAAAGCCTATAAAATCAGATATGAGAGGATGTTATCTTATCATTTTCTATTTTTACAGCTGACTTTGTCCACATTGCGCATCTAAAGAGTCCTTTTGATTTAACCTGTGTTGGAGGGTGTGGATGGGGTATGCTGTTGTGTTTCTTATGCCGTGGTTGCCATGGTATGTACAATAGCCTTCCCAAGGTTGTGACCCCATGTGACCTGGGTTCAGGAGGAGAATGTGGGGCTTCCTGTGAAGCATAATGGGGAAATGTGCACTTCCCAGACCTTCAAGTGCTCCTCAAAAATCTGTGATTTACGGTCCCCAGTGTGGTTTCCCTGATTGGTTTTATGATGGAACTTCCTAGTCCTCTCCTGAATTGTGTGAAGGGTGTTCGCACCAGCTATATATACAGCAGCCGGACAGCTGGGGAGGATGATGCAATGTCCAAGAGTGATGGGCAACATGCTAAAGGTCACGAGGGCCATGTAATGAGGACAAGGTCTGAACTCTCACCCTTCCTTGCATTAAATATGAGTTATGATAAGACCATGACTTTCACCCAGTCATGCAGACACAAACAGAGCCATCTATGATTCACATGTATCAGGCTGCTACTCCCTGGTAGGCTTTCCATTCAATCTATTGATTGTACAGTCTGTGTATTGTGTGAGTGAATAATGCTAACTAATTTTGAGGTTTTTGATTGTTGTAGTTTTATGGTTTACTTTGTTTTGCAGCTTAACTTTTAGGAACACAAGTAATGCAACTTGATGCAGCCCTTTTCTTATGCAATACTCCAATATTCTTACCAAATACATTTTTGGGGGGCATTTTTCATGTATTTTTTTCGATAGTTTGAGATGAAGTCAAGACAAATTGGCATTTTAGGTTTAGGTCAAAAATAATTAAAGGATTAGTTCATTAATTAAAATTTCCTGATAATTTACTCAGCCCCATGTTATCCAAAATGTTAATGTCTTTTTTTCTTCATTCGAAAAGAAATTAAGGTTTTTGAGGAAAACTTTCCAGGATTTTTCAAAGGTCCAAATTGCAGTTTCAATGCAATGAGCTCTGCATGATCCTAGCCGAGGAATAAGGGCCTAATCTAGTGAAACGATTGGTCATTTTCTTAAGAAAAAATGAAAATTGGTATACTTTTTAACCACAAATGCTTGTCTTGCAGTAGTTCGACTTCAAGCATTACATAATCACATTGAAAAGGTCACGTGTGACGTAGCCAGAAGTACTGATCCAGTGTTTACAAAGCAAAAGTGCAAAGATAATCAAACGCCTTTAACAAAAAACAGGTAAAACAACAATGTCGGATGATTTTGAAGTTGGAGGAGAAAATGCCCTACCCTACACCACACTTGGGCTTATTTGGCAACCCAGCGCTGGGTAAATATTGGACAGAACACATGCTGGGTTAAATGTTTTTACCAAACATACTGGGTTATTTTAAGTCAACTATTGTTTAGCAATTATTATATTGCTGGCTTAAAATAGATTGGAACTTATGAAAAACACAGAATTACTAGAGACAACAGCAATAGTCAAAAGATGAACATTTATTATGAAGCCAGAATACATGGACAAAATACAAGAGAAATTGAATTTATTTGGGTGAACAAGCATAGTTTACAATATTACATACATTTAAACTCATTCAACAAGTATTTTAGACATAAAAAATGTAACATTTAAAAGTAGCAATTTAATTTTAGTGTATTCAACCATTCTTTGTAATCGCTTTTTACCTAAATAGCGCTAATTCTCGTGCTGGTGTGTCATTGAAATCTGAGCCTATGATAGGCTGCTATTCGCCGGGTTAACTGCGAACTTCAGACAGTGGCCTCGCATTTCACTCATAGCTGACAGATGCCGTGACTGACTCCAAAACCTGCTCATAAACAAACAGTACTGACATTAGAGAACATATTTTAACATCAAATTGAATTCAACTCAGTACTATAAACAATAAAATCCATTTGTTTTATGCAAGGCAAAAGGCGTTTCCATCATGCAAAGTGACCGCTGCTGACTGACATCTCGTCCTTATATAATAATACAATTTACAGCACAGTAAAGACTTTATAAATACAATAAAATGTATACAAACCTTTGCTGAAGGTTTTCTGAAGAAGTGCACCAAATTGGCGGCACTGAGAACCGCTCTCTCCTGTAGAGGATTCAAAAAGCCCACACTCTGACTGTAACTCAGCAGCTGAGTTGTTTTGTCAGAGACAGGCTTAACCCAAGGCTTAACCCAGCGTTAAAAATGACCCAGCAACTTAGTTACAAAAAAACCCCAGCACCTGGGTAAAAAATATTAAAAACAACCCAATAAAATGACCCAGCTGGCTGAACCCAGCATTTGGGTTAAAAAAAAAAAAAAATAACCCAGCATTTTTTAGAGTGTGCCTTTTTGAACCGACATGTACAGACGAAAAACCAATTGTGTAATGCGTGAAGTCATAGACACGCATCGCAGATGCAGTGCAAGACAAGCATTTGTGGTTAACAAGTAAATTTTTTTTTTTTTTTTTTTAAGAAAATGACCAATTGTTTTACTAAACAAGACCCTTATTCCTTGTCTGGGATTGTGTAGAGCCCTTTGAAACTGTACTGAATCTGCAATTTGGATCTTCAACCCGATGATCCCCATTGAAGTCCACTATATGGAGAAAATCCTGGAATGTTTTCCTCAAAAACCTTAATTTCTTTTCGACTGAAGAGAGAAAGACATGGACGTCTTGGACGACATTGGGGTGAGTTAATTATTGGGCAATTTTAATTTAGGCGTGAACTAATCCTTTAGGTACAAAAATAAGTTTAAAAAAGAAACATATTTTTTAACACCTATTTCTATATATATATATATTTTTTTTATGTTTCTGACAAACACTAATGACTGTCACTGATACATAGAGACTAGTTGTTTTTACAAGGCATAATTCTAGTTCAAAAGAATTTGAATTAGTGACTATTATGCCCAAATTAAATATAATAATGCAATTATAGCTCGATCCCTTCTTAACATGCTAAGATTTATTTTGCGCGTCCCAAATCTGATAGCATCTTAAAAAAAATAAATAAATAAAAAACCAAGCATCCCTAATGAAAAGTTCTATTTTGAGAACAAAAGCGCTGTGAAGATACACTGGATGAAGGACATGGTGAATAACTTTTCAATTTGGGGGGCCATTTTGCAGGGTCAGTGCCTAACAAACCTTTAAATGATTATTAAGCTGACCCAAAGTCCTCAAAGCTGCTAATAGTTGGCATAAAGAAAGCCAGGAGCAAGCATGAAATATGTGCAGCCACCATGACGGGGGAGAATTATGGTCTCCCACATAAGTGGGCCACGCCAGGGACAGATGGCAGCCTGGGAAAGATACTACTCTAGGCTCAGTGGCGAGAAGAATGACAGTGCATCATGTGTGATATGAGAAAGGAACAAAGGAGTATGTCATTTTCGCTAACTCTGATTGAAAGCGGGCAGCAGTGCTTAGGTAATTAGACTCCCGTGGATAGGAAAAAAAATGACTGGGAACTCACGAAGACACCGTGCGCTGGCCACACGCTTTTTTCTTTATTTTCTGGATGGCTTTGCCTTCCTTTTTGTGTGTGTTTGCTTTTTTAGTTTTGTCATTTGTGTATAATTTCTTTTTTGCCTTATTCTTTTGCAATCACTGCGCCTGTTTTGCTACAGTTTCCAGTATCAGTGTTAAGTAGTATCTTCACATGTCCTCACCTGGAGATTAACCAAAGAGAGAAGTTGTTTTACGTGACTTTACAAAGTGGATAATGAGCAAAAAGCGCTGTAAAATGCCTTTCAGATCCTTTTTGTAAGACATTTCATTTCCTTTAGTCTCCTTTGCAAATAAGTTGTCAGAACCTGTCTTTTCAAAGGCCAAAGCCAAGGGCGCTAACAAAGGCATTGGCTGTCTGTATCCACAGAGTAACTACATCAAAAAAGAAACTGGTCCAGGGCCTAATTAAAGGGAGAGATGAGTGTCTTCTGGCGTTAGCTCACAATAAGGGGCCGCGGCAAATCAATGGACACCCAACACTATTATTATCATCAACAGCAGTGAATTCAGGGTGATTTGACAGGGACAAAAAGACATATTAAAGACAAGTCCAGGAAACTCCAGACACCTGCGTAGTTGAACAGCGACACTGTGGACAAACTCTTTGAGAAACAATGTGTCCTGGGTGCTGGAGGGATTTTAAATACACTCATTTGGTTGTAGGAACACCGCTTCGGTGTATATTTTTTAATAATAATTTTAAGACAAGTTGTTTTTACAAGTTGACTGGATCTGGCTGTTAAATATGCTGTGTGTAAAGACATAAGTGAGGCTTTGTGTGTGTTTGAGGTAGTTAGTCTCAGCTTAGCTGGGTCGGGTTGCTTTAAAAACATGACCTCGTGAACACACTCTAGTTCTTGTGTTTAGGATTAGGTGTGACTCTTTTAGGTGGTTTAAAATTGATTTTGACATGCCAATGTGCATTTAAAATTGGTTTCTTTCATGCAAGTATGAGGCAGCAATGTATTTGGGTGGCCTGTTTGAGACTATTTAGAGACACAGAAAGAAATTTAAGAGCGTTGACCAAGTCAACCATGCTGTTTTTTTTCTAGGTCTTTTGAAATCCAAAATATTAATAGGCATATATAAAGTTCAGTTTTTTTTTTTTTACCAGAATAAAAATGTAGCTTAATGTTAGCTCTTTTTGTTGAATATGCCTTCATCCAAGCATAAATTTAAAGCAGTGAATCATACTTTCAGCCAGGTGTTGGTGACTGCAGGGAGGGAGTCGTGAGGTGTTGGACCCCACGTCCCCCATGCAGGTGGCCACTGGTGCCCCCTGAGGTGTGCACAGCCTTGTTTTAAACACTTCCTTCACTTCAGGCCCTTTCATCTGTTTTCACTGTTCCTCCCTTCCATATGACAAAGCCATCTTCTCCCTTTGTTTTTCTTTGCTACTTCTGTTCTCTCTATGCCTCCTCTCTTCTGTTCCATGTGTTTAGTCTGTGAAGTGCTACATGACTTACACTGATTGCTACAGGAATGGGGTTGTAAGTGTTGTGTGCGGTGAACTTACTTTTGTTTAACTTTGACCACTGCACACAGGTGCATAATGCACCTTATAAAAATGCATAAGCTTATGTGTGTATGTGTGTGTGTGTGTGTGTGTGTGTGTATATATATATCTATATAGAGAGAGAGAGAGAGAGAGAGAGAGAGAGAGATTAGTTGCAAAAACAGATAACTAAGATTTTAACAATTATTAAAAATCATGTTTTTTTCATTGTGCGTTCCAATTGATCTCAGTCAAACTGCAGTTGGGTTATTTTGATTAAAGAAGAAGTCCACTTCCAGAACAAAAATTTACAGATAATGTACTCACCCCCTTGTCATCCAAGATGTTCATGTCTGTCTTTCTTCAGCATAAAGAAATAGTTTTTTTTGAGGGAAACATTTCGGGATTTTCCAAAATGCAGTGTAAATGCGGTTTCAAACAATCCCAGCCGAGGAAGAAGGGTCTTATCTAGTGAAACGATCGGTTATTTTTATTAAAAAAATACAATTTAAATACTTTTTAATCTCATTTTTTGTTCTGGAAGTGGACTTTAAGTAAAATAACTAAAAAAATAAATAAATACAGCTAAGTAACACAACAAAAAGATGATAACATAATAAAAAAAATATATATGATTTTTGAAAATTTTAAAAAACAGAGTTAAACTTATATATACACAAACACACAAAATTGGTGTGTGAGATTTCTTTTAAAGATATTAATACTTTTATTCAGAAAGGATTAATTAAATTGATCAAAAGTGACAGTAAATACATTTCTATTTGTTCTCTTAAAAATTCTATTAATCAAACAATCTTGAAAATAATGTATTACAGTTTCTGTACACCTTATCAACATTAATAATTATAAGGAGTGTGTCATGAGCACCAAATCAGCAGATTACAATGATTCCTGAAGTTTCATGCAACAGTAAAGACTAAAATAATGGATGCCATCACAGAAATAAATTTAATTTTTAAATATATTAAAATAGAAATATAACTTAACCATATAACTATACAATATTAGTGAGCCTAAGAAAAGTGAAAAGAATGATAACTGTTTCTACAAGTCATCAAAGTTTTGAGCGTCATGATGGTGATAACCAGTTTTCAGTCTTTTTTTTATGTAAATAATCATGACATAAATAGTCCTGCGTCTTTGTTCACAGTTGGCATAATTTACAGATGACATGAATCTAATATGTTTTACAAATCTGTCTTTCTTTTATGTTGTTCACGGTTTAAATTACTTATATATGACCCTGGACCACAAAACCAGTTAGAAGGGTCAATTTTTTTCTAAATTGAGATTTATAAATCATATGAAAGCTAAATAAATACGGTTTTCATTGTTGTATGATTTGTTAGAATATAACAATATTTGGCTGAGATGCAACTATTTGAAAATCTGGAATCTGAGGGTGCAAAAAAATCAAAATATTGAGAAAATCGCGTTTTAAAATTGTCCAAATGAAATTCTTAGCAATGCATATTACTAAACAGAATCTAAGTAGGAAATTTACAAAATATCTTAGAATATGATCTTTACTTAATATCCTAATGATTTTTGGCATTAAAGAAAAAAGATTATTTTGACCCATACAATGTTTTTTGGGATATTGCTACAAATACACCCATGTTACTTAAGACTGGTTTTGTGTTCCGGGGTCACATATTAGCTTTTTGCAGTTGACATAAATTTCCATGTGGTAAAACAAATATTAGGTGTAGTCATAAAAATCAAATACATATTATTGTAAGAAACAGAAACGAGAGTTTTACTCACTGTGTAACATTTAATAGCTATTTGTGTGCATTTTCTTCATAAAAAAAAGGTTATTCTGCTTTATAAAAAAAAAAAGGAGGTTATTTCTAATAACCGAAGACCCTTTGTTTCTTTCGTGTCTGTGTTGTTCATCACTGTGTTGACTACATATGGACACACACACACATTACATCTGGTATTCATGCTTCAGCACCCTTTTGAAGTGTCTCTCTTAAATGAAAAAGTGTTAGTAAAAAATTAATAAAAATCTCTCACCACAGAACTTATCAAGGAAAGTAGCGCTACTAGGCATGTTTAGGAGTATTGAAAGCCATGCCATCTCCATATGGTTCACACGATAAATCCTTTATCTAGCATCTACAACTCTCTCTCCTCCACGTTCTGGCCCGTGGCTACGTTTCTATCTCTGCATCAATTAGCGCTGTGATTAATACAACAAGCAAGCAGTTTAGAGGTAATGGCAGACAATTAACATCTCATTGCACCATAAAGGGCTATGCTAACTACCCTGGCCACTGCTTTTCTCTGCCTGGAATTGAAATAAGTGTTTGTCTTCATTCGTACGCTATCTAATGTGAAGTGGGCCCACTTTGTATGCCACAACACCATTAATCTAATTAGAGCGAGCTGAGAATGAATTCACATCTCTCCAAAGAGCATGAATGCAGCGTTGTCACTGTTATTTAGCGCCATGCCACAGAAGCCCGGCGCTTCCAGTGCCGCTCTCGAAAATGAACCGTCTTCGGTGTGCGTACTGAGACTTGTTGCTGTTTTTTTTTCCCTTCACCTCTCCACATCCTCTCTCTCGCTCGCTCTAATTATTAGAACATTGCAAATACAACTGTGCACATCAGTGAATAGAGCCGTAGCCGTGCTGTCATGGGCATTGCAGGAGGAAAAGTCCTTGGAGTGCTGTTGAATTAAATGATGCATTCTGATTGACAGCTACCTTGAGACTGGGCTGATGGAGTCGTCAAGGCAGAATGCTAACAGGCTGCCACCACTCCGGCTGCTAGCGCACACACACGCACAGCGCTTTGAACAAAAACACTCGTGGGCATGTATAATCAGACGATATATATTTGAAGGTTATTAGGGTGTATGTGCCAAAGTTAACAAATGAATCCGGCTCCACCAAAGAGAAGCCAATTAAAAATACCATGGTGTTCGTTCAGTACCAAGCTAAATTTCACTGTACCATTTTGTAAGGGCTTGAACAGAGATCTTTCTCACCCACATGTTGTTCCAAACCCGTATGACTTTGTTTGTTCTGCAGGACACAAAAGCGAATATTTTGAAGAACTGTGCATGCAACCTTTCAAAATATCTTAATTTGTGTTTTACAAATAACAAATTATAAGTCCTAAAAGTATACAAACAACATGAAGATGAGTTAATGAGTAGTTCATCCAAATGCTGAAAATTTACTCACCCTCACACCATCCAAGACGTAGATGAGTTGATGTAGATGTTTTTGTCATCAGATCAGATATCAAGAAATTTAGCATTGCATCTCTTACTCACCAGTGAATCCTCTGCAGTGAATGGGTGCCGTCAGAAATGTGTGTGCGAACAAAAAGTGTCTTTTCTTCTCTTCTCTTCTCTTCTCTTCTCTTCTCTTCTCTTTATTAACTGTTGTTTTTGCTTGTAAATAGTGATTGATATGTGCAAATTTCTCTTCCAATTCAGACAAGACAACCTTTTCTCTGGTGAGATATGGATAGAAGAATTGTATTTTAATGTTTTAGAATGTTTTATAATTGAATTATAGATTATTTTATCTTCACAAAACAGTAATTTAACAACTGGAGTGGTGTGGGCTACAGCTGTTTGAACTTTTAGCTGGATTCTTGGGAGAATTTATTGTTTTTCCAATGTGGTGTTGGTGTGAGCAGCACAAGTAAATATTCTTGTAAATCTGACATGTAATGAATGGAGTAAAAGGGATTTATTAAAAGGATAGTTCATGCAAAAAATTTATTCCAAACCTGTAAGACCTTCGTTCATCTTCAGAACACAAATTAACAGGGCTCTATGCTAGCACAGTCAAAATTTTCACCTTCCAATCAATAATCAACAAAATCTAATCCAAAATTAGCCTTCCCATTACAAGATAATATTTGACTTCTTAAAGTGATTTACAGGAGAATTTTGTTTTTACCTTTGTAATGGCATTTTTCTAACTTTATTAAAAAAATATGTCTTCTTTTGATGTCGATAAAAAAAAATGCTTTTTAAGATTTCAAATTAAAACAACAGAGTAAGAACAAGTACAATAAGAAGTAGTTACCAATCGAATGAATTCAGTATTAACAAAATTAATTTGTACTACAGAGGTGGCATAGAAGAACACAAACGTGGCTTGTAGGTGTATTTTCATGTTTAATGAGGCTCTGGGGTGGCATGAGTGCATTCAAATTCATAAATTCATGTTGAGATTAATGTTTTAAACATAAAAATTTGAATACAGAAATGTTAAACGATTTAAATAACTTGAAATTTAAATAACAGGAAAATGAAACTAAAACTGCCAATAGGTGGCAGCAAGTCACTGATTTATTTATTGAATCATTCATTCATTTGATTCATTCGAACAGCTGATTCATTCAGGAATAAAGCAAGTGACTGTCTTTATGAATGGGAAATTGAATCATTGACTTACTAGATTCATTTAAACTTGTTTGTGCTTTGTTTCAAACTATTTTTGACTACGAAATATTTTTTCATAGTCGCACGCAGTAGTTTTCAGTCACACTGTATAGCGCTGACTGCACATGCAGTAGTATGTTTTCAATGGAAAAGTATTAACAGGATTTAAAAAAAAAAAAAAAAAACGACATGGGAGTCATCCAGCCCTGTTCACAAGAGTACCTTGACACATGCATGTGCATTCCTCTTCTTGTAAACAAGGCTCAGCAGGTCTAGTCTTCTCTGGTCACATAACCTTCAAGAATAATTTTGAAACCGCATCAGTATGGTTATTTCACAGCACTGCACAAAGCAGATTAAACAGCAAAGTTTGGGACAAGTGATATTCCACAATTCTCGGGGCCACCACAAATAGTAAAAATAATATTATAATTGGCTCATAACGCTGTTAGCAGGCCACCTGTACAGCATGGACTGCGGGGTCTCCTGTACACCCTGGAAGACTTATCTATCAGTACTTGCTTAGAAGTCACCCAATCCAGTGGTCACAGACAGATAAAGGTAGAGGAACTAGGGATAAAGACAGAAATCAATAGACAAGGTGAGAGACCCTTTTGGTACATGTGATCCGGTGTCTTTCATGGTAACTGTTGGTTGTGCAACAGTGTTTTAGAAGGAGTCTCTTGATCATGTGTACACCAGGTCAAGGGTCACAACAGCCTGCGAGTGACCACCCAGTCTCCTCGTTCAGTTTCCGGACTTCAAGCAACCCAACCCAACCCCCCTCACTCCCCCTTTCTCTGCTTTCTTTCATTTTTTGGCCCCTCCTCACAGCGACACTGGTTTTCATCTCTTGAAACAAAAGCTAACTGTTTTGCTCAACACTAGATCAAGGGCCTCCTTTTTCCTCCAGGAGAGGTGGAAAAACAAACATGTGTACGCCGATACCTTCTGTCGCTTCCAGATTCACATCTGCAAGCTCCACCACTCTTCAGCTCCTCCACCCAGCTGTTGGAGAGCCTACACACACATACACACACGCTCCCGTGGGACCGGCCTGTTTATCAGCCAGCCTGCCAACCACATGATGGATCCTACCACGAGCATCAAAAGTGACACTTGGGAGGGTGGTAACACGGGTCAAAGCCCCACACGAACCTAGGGATCGGGCCGGGATGCTCGCTCTCATCTGCGGACACGAATGCGTACGGATGCCCCGGAGATATCGGTACTGTTTGTACCAAGACTGTGATTCCCCCCTTAGGTGTTCCAGCTTTGATGAGAACATTTCATCTCATCAGAATGGCTGATCAATTGGAAGTTACGTACATTTTTCTAAACACACATTATCGGCTCTGTTGGATCTGACGTACAATGTAATGTTTTGATCAGGCCTTTGATCCCAGACACTATTAGTTGTCATCCCTTGTCTCTAAACAGTGGTCTGCCACTCTTGATTTAAAGTCATGCTCTGCCAAAGTATTTGATGAGGTTTTACATGATAAACTAGTATCATCAGAAAAATAAATGAATAAAATGAAGTTAATATATACTTAAAATATACTACTTTATATTAGGGCTGTCAGTTTAATGCGTTAATTAATTAGTTATGAAAAAATAATGCGCTTAAAATATTTTAACACAGTTAAAATGTACATTAGATGTTATCTTATATTTCATATAGTTGACTGTTGACAAAGATGATGTAGGGCAACAACTCCACAAATGTAGTTATGTCCTAAAATTCAAGATATTGGTGCAAAAATGCCCCTTGTGTTTTGTCATATTTATATATAACACATATATCACGATATTACACAGCAGCAAGAGCAGTATGACAGGAGTAATGATTTTTTCCCAGATCTATCGCAAGCTTAAATGTGATTTTATACAACAGTTCAGTAAAAAAAGAAGTTGATATTGTGTTAAACACAATATTATGTTTTTTTGCTCAGTTTTGCAGAGAACATATTACCTTTCAAGCCATAGCAAAATTGTTGCGTGTCTCTGAGCAACACAGCGTTGTTTAGTTTCTGAATGAATCAGCGTTTTGAACAAATCGTGTGAACCAATGATTCAAAAGCCCATTCATAAAGAGAGCCATTTACTTCATTCCTGAATGAATCAGCCGTTTGAATGAATCGAATGAATAAATGAATGACTCAGAATAAAGACATTTACTGCCACCTGCTGGTAATTTTAGTTTCTTATTGAGTTTCATTTCATAAAAAATAAGAATAAAAATAAAAACATAAAAAGAATAGTTCACCAAAAAAAAAAAAAACGTGAATTCTGTCATACTTTACTCATGTCATTTCAAACCTTTCTTTTGTGGAAACATAAGACTGTTGGTAACAAAGCTGTTTTGGTTGCCAATGAATTTCATTGTATGAACATAAAATATGTTGAGATGTTTCTGAGATGTTTCTCAAATTATCTTCTTTTATGTCCCAAAGTTTGCGTTAGGCCGTTGCAGCGTAAATGTTTATGTCTAATAAATTCTATGTTGAATCAAATAAAATATTTCTTTCCAAAGCTACAATTTGTAATGTCTATTTGATGCTTTTTCATTTGACACAAAAATAGCTTTAAATAGTATTTTCAGTCAAATTTATTTTGCGATTAATTAATCGAAACATCATGTAATTAATTAGATTAAAAATTTAATCAACTGACAGTGCTACTTTATATACTATACAGTATATACTTAGCTATCTAGTGTAAGCATTTTCAAAGGATGTGAATTTTTAGCCCTTTTGCCAATGTTTAGTCAAATGCATTCCCAAAAAAAAAAAGACTACTTGACTACTGACTACTATTTTTTACTGTTGTAAGTATACACTTACTACTTTTTATATTCTGTATTATAGGATACATTCTATATTATATATCTTCATATACGTGTTGCTTTTCAAGTAAAACCAGGCTGGAAAAAAGTGCACTTTCATAATTTACTTAAAGTGCTCTATTTTCACGCACTAGTTTTGTACTTGATATACTAAAAATTATTCTTTAGTACTTCTTAAGATAGTCTTAAGAACATCTAAGTGTACTCAAATGTGCTATTTTGGAACACAATGAATATAAACTAAAATGTGCTTTTAACATACTATCTTTGTATTGAAAAATGTATTTATTTACCACTTGTAGTAAACTGGAACACACTAGTGTATGAAAGATGGGTTCAAGTGTTCAAGAAAGATTTATTTATTTATTTTTGCAATGGCTTTCTCCCCAAAGAACTTTTTTTTTTTTGTCAAACCACAATCATGGGCCTCCTCTTCCACAATATAGAGAAGTATTGTGAGTGTCCACAACATTTTTCTTCACAGCAAAAGACGTGTGAAGATAATGCTTATACTGCTTTGTGCAATTATATTAGTGAGTAGTGCGAAATCTAAGTATGAATTCTGGGACAGATTGTATATTTTTCAGTTTAACAGTATGGCTATTCTAGTTCACCAGCTGAAACAGGCCTGGAATTTGTAGTGATCTGAGCTAGTCTGAGGACTTTTTTTAAAAAAAAACAGGACCATCTATTCCTCATTCCTTCGTTTTCCACTCAATCTCGTCCTCCTTGAGTGTATTTTAATGAGCGCTGCTTTCCCGCTAGCACACCGTCCCTGGCGGGCTGCGTCTCCAGCGTGCTTTTAATCCAGAGTGTCTTGATGCAGAGAGAGTCCAGCAGAGGAAAGCTTCATTCTAATTTGGTCAAGTCTCATGGTGTCGCGTTTCACTCGGCCTGCGATCACAAGTGGCTATTCAACAGCGTGGAGCAAAACCACTGTCCTTCTCTTGCCTCAATCCTCTTTTCCTCTGAGGGCCGCATTCCTTTTGTCAAACGGTATAGTAAATACATCATTATGCCTTTTTTGAAAGCGAATGTTAGTTATATGTGAACCCAGATACCACAAATGCTCCAATCTAGCATAATTATGCACACTTGCAATCTCTTTGTACAATTACAACAGTAGAGTTTGACTTGGAAATGGCTTATTGTAACCGATGAAGGTCTCCCATTCGGTTCCTTCAGTCTGGTTCAACTTCATGTCAGCAAGCGGCTTTATTATCTCTCAATTTAATGGACAGCCAAGGTGTTATGATTGCACGTTCACGCCGCTCATGGAATAAGCTAAACACATGAGCAGGCAGATCTCTGTTGATGTCAAATATTACGTTGTTTACCATGATAAATCTGAAAGGTTTTATAGGGAGAGAGCAATCTTTATTATGAGTACACCACTTTAGTATTCACTTTGTATTCATTTCTTAATAATACTAGCGTTGGGAAGTCTTTTTTATGTTATGGAGGCTGTTTTAACATTTGAACATCTATGAAGAAAGATTTCAGTGCACTGTACCTGGGCCTTCTGGAAAAAAAATCAATCAAATAAATAATTTCACAAGGTTTTAGCTTGCATTATTAGCAATGTTTACCTGAGCATCACCCTCCAGTATCGCCATAAAACATAGAAAACAATGACTGATGCTTTGATAAATACCTAAACAAGTGATCAGACGTGTGCATCAGAGATAGGTTGCCATCTTCTGGATTCTCTGCAAAACTTCACCAGCCCTGCACATGATGTTTCTGTCATTTCCTCACCTGACCTGTGCTGTAATTAATGTTTTGACAAGCGAGGTGAGTATTTGTCTTGAAATAATGATATTAAGAGAGCCAAACAGAGGAAGGAGATACAGAGGCAGTAATATTTCGCCGTGTAGCTCCATTCGCTCGGTGAATCATGCTGTGGGTGGACTTTAATTAGCATCGAGTGCAGCCGTCAGCCGGTGACGAGAGGAGCAGGCCAGGATCTTGGAGTGTGTGCTGCTGTGGATGCGTGTGTGAGTGTTTTCTGTGTGAGTGAGTCTGCTGTAAAGGTGTGGCTGCTGAGTAAGTCTGTGACCACGCTGAGTCGGCACAGGCCCCGGGAAGTGCCAGAAGACAGCGCTGGCGTCCTGCGCTCGGCGCTGCGGTGGTGGTGTCCGTCAGGCTGGGAGACGCAGGGAGAACACAACCCCTCTGGCCCTGCTCGCTAGTGTCTGACTGGGCTGCCAGGCGAGCAGAGCACCTTCGAGCCTCGAAAATATGTTATCCACCCATCCTAACTGGATGGCCTCCTTTTTCTTCTTTTCACATTTTAAAATCTGAACATTGTCATTGTTTTTGTCATTTTTACCCATTAGTAGATTACACAGTTGCACAAAACTGACGTTACAATTTTTTTTCTCCCCTTACTTTTTTGCTTTTCTCTAGTTGTAGATATTGCGCAGTGTACTAAAAATAGTTCAAATATACAGAAAGATTCTGAAAAGCTTAACTTTTTCTTTGAAGTCTTCAGCGAGTCCATAAATTATAAATAAAAGCAGTCTGTCATTCAAGATTACAATGAAGTTCCTGAGATAATACTGTAATTTTCAAGAAATCAATTTTAATTAAAAAAACAATACAAATAAAATAATTTAAAATTTGATGAAATCCTAATAAAAAAAATAATTTACATAATCTAATTTTAAATGATAAAACAATGAATGCCAATTATTATTTTTGTTACTTGTTCAGTCTGTTTTCATGTAAATTTTAGGTAACACTTTACAATAAAGTGTCCTTTGTTAACTTTAATGTATTAACTAACATGAACAATTATTACACTATTTATTCAACTTTGTTAATGTTAGTGAATAAAAATACTGTACATTGTTCATGTTCATGCATTAACTAATGTCAACAAAAGCTTGTGATTTTAATAATGCATTAGTAAATGCTGAAATTAGCATTGAGCTTAAAGTATTGTTCATTCTTAGTTCAAGTTAACTAATGTTAACTAATAAACCTTATTGTAAAATGTTACCAAATTTTCGGTGATATAAGACTGTTTGATTAAAATTTAAAAAGACATTTGAAATAAGCATGGCCAATGAAATGACAAATAAAGAGGAAAAAAAAAACTTTTTATTATTAAATTGTTTATATTTAGCAATTGATATAGATCAAATCTGTGTAATTCAATACTCTAAGCTATTTCAAGACCCTAAAGGCACATGGTAAATTATACATGAATAATGAATATTATGTACATAGGTTCAGAAAATCAAAACATCTTCCTGTCATTTCTCCAGGCTCTTAATTTTAGCTAAATTGCAGACTGTGAGATTTTTAGGGAAGAAAAACACCCTTTTATGTTACATTACAGTACATGAAGAAGCTTTAGATCTGAATCCATATTGTCTGTTAAAATCCCTTGTATTTAGTTGGTAACAGAAGCATGTGCATGTGGGCTGAATTATTGTTCCATGAATGCTGCATCTCATCAGATCTGCTTTTTAAGCAGAAAATTCAGCTGTCGCACAAGTATCTCGGGCCCCTCGAAGTCTTTCACGAAGCCTTGATTTGATTGCTGTGTTTATTCCTTCCTTTTCTGAAGACCTTTGTGTTTGCTCTCTGTTGTTAATAATTTAATGGAGTGTGAAACCAAGACAAGTGAGGAGGAGTGACACTGATCCGTTCTCGTATTGTAAAACAGACGTTAATTCTGGTTACTTCTTTTTCTTTTCTTTTGGGAGAAATTGAGTAATTTATTTGGTCTTTGAGGTCACCTATTATTAACTCTTTTATATCTAAAGTAACATGACAGTTAAACATTATAATAAACATTATATTATATTTAGACTTTTTATGCACACTCTAACTTAGTTTGGTTCTAATCATTGTTATTAAAATGCCTTTAGGTTTCTATACGACTGCAGCCCGTATCAGCCTCATTTGCCCTCTGATGATTGACAGGCTGTTGACAGGAGTATTGCCGTAGTATTTAGCGAGGTCCGGGAACCCCCGCTGCTAAAGTGAATTTTATGGAGTCGTCGGTCAGTCACACACATAAAGCAAAGTCAAAGCAGTCTCTAAATTCATGCAAATGAATGTATTTTACATCCTGTCATGTGCGATATGCCACTTGATCGCTTTGTTGAGAGAAAAGAAAAAAACAAAGGCTGCACGGAAAGTCAAGAGGACAATGTGCCCCGTGGCCTCTCCCTGCCCTGACGCAGGGGCCCGGGCGGGTTCGAGTATATCATCAGACCTAATTTACAATCTATGGATTCCGCCGGGTGGAACAAGGGCAGATATGAAACAGTTAAGCGCTTGGCTAACAATGCTTAGCATTCAGTCAGAGGGGAATCTGTTGTGGTTATCTAATGTCTGCAATTATGACTTATTAATGAAGAGATTAGCCAGTGAAGTGAACAGAGAAATAAACATGTAACTCTTTCACAGGGTTATGAGGAACAAATGACTGAGCACATTTAAGCAAAGCAATTAAAACTGGATTGGTAGGCTTTTCATTTAGCGTATGCTTGAAATGAAATACTTTTGTTTTTGCTAACATTTAATATTTCACGTTTTTTCAAATTCAGTATGTAGTGTATTATATCGTCTAACATTATGAAGTCAAATTGGAATGCTTAGCTCATTTGAGAAACATCATTTCATGTTATATCTTCAAACATGCAGAGGCACAGAATTATAATATTCTACCAACAGATGGAAAGAATGCTCATTTAGTAAATGGCTTTCTGATTTTACATGTAAATGCTCCTGCTCTGATGTTATCCATCTGCATAATTAGCCTTTTTAGTAATAAGAACACAGTGAGTGAGACATTAATTAGACCCATTTAAATGTTTGGAAATCCAATAGTGCATTAACACAGAAAACAGGGCCTCCTTGGCTCCGGTTTGACTGTTTATTTATTTAGATAGTGTTAATTATATAACACTTCCTCCCCTTGTACCCTTCCTTTTCAATATGCACATGAACATTATCAGTCGGTGTAGTTCGTTCAGAATTTTGTACAGAATACAACATTTGGATTTTCTTCTTCTTATTATTATTATTAATTCACATTACATACACATAGTTAAACATTATTGTCTAATTATTTTTTTTTTAATTCATTCATGTGTTTTTGCTGGAGTTTGGGTGATCAACCTCTGACTTTCTTTTAGACGGTGAAAAATATTGTAAATAATACTTGTCCTTGCCTAATCAGTTTTTTTTTAATTTATACACATTCTGATATTTTTTGTTGTTGTTGTTTTAGAAATGTCATAAAGCATTACAGAAATTTGTCTCTTTTTTATATTTTTGTAGATATTTGTTTGTTTGCGTGTTTCAGTAAGTAACAAGCCATCTTATTTCACAGAAGAGATTTTCTGAGAAAAAGGTTTTGCATTTTTTTACCTCACAGAGATTTTGTAAGTGGTTTCTTGGACAGCACTGCCCCCAGTGGTCAGTTCTGGAGCTGCAGATTTGTTTAGTAGAGATTCTGGAGCTGCAGACTAGTTTAGTAGCAAGTATTACATATTTTGCTGACCTTTATTAAGTATCTTTATTAAGTTTTATTTGCATAGATCTAGCATTTCATTGATTAAAATGTGTCATGATGAATAAATTCCTAAAAATGAAAGAAATTAAGTGAAAGAGTTTGGATATATAAATAACATTTGCACTAGCTGAACATTTGTACACAATGCCGTGTTGTGCAGAAAATGAATTCTGCTTGAAGCTTGAAAGTCTAATTATTTTTTTATAATTCAGCAACTCTGACAAAGAATGTTAGATGGAAAAAAAATATATAAAGGTCTAATTAAAGGATTTTCACTTTGTGGTGCAGGCAGCAGGGTTCTGAGCGATTGTCTTTGCTGGGTAGTTGCTCAGCAGCAGAAGGTAATGGTGGGGTGGACCCCCTTTACCCTCAGAGCCTTCTGTTAAATTTGGCAGAAAAACACCGGGCCCAAGTAGGAACAAAGACAAACCTTTCGTCATAGAAAGAGGAAAAGGCTCAGAGAAGAATGGTCCAATTTGACCCAATCTTCTAAGCAATTTGGTGCCCACTCTCGCAACGGAAACATTTGGGCTTAAATGACCAGAATCGCGGCGAGGCTCCTCATATACATTGGCTGTATGGCAGATGTTGCGCATTAATTGGCATGTGCGCGGCTTTGACCCGGGGTCCCTAACTGAGGGTTTAAATAGCTTATCTATTATTTGTTGTAACTCGGCCGACTCGGTAGGCACTTCCAGACGTGGTATTTCACGCTTTGCGGTTTCCAGTGTCGGCGTGGGCTTTTGGGGGGAGCCCAGTGTTTCAGTGGTGATGTCGTAACAGCAGGTAAGCTCTAAACACCATCTATCAGGCACCCATACTCGCCTCTCACACGGCCAGAGCTGTGACTGATGGACCTGTCTGTAGTATGGATGTTTAGCGCAGTGGCAAGCCATATGCCACTGGCACCGTTTCCTCCTCGCTGCCCTCGCTGAGCTAAAGAGGGGTGGTGCTGAGAGAGAGACCAAGAAAAACACACAGACACAAAGAACGCAAGAAGCCCCTCGCGATTGACGCGAGACGAATACAGAGTCTCCGTTTCTTTCTTTTTTCCCTTCTTCTCTGATTTCTGGAAAACCAGATGATAAGAAATTACCCAACAGCCATTCCATTCGATCCCGTCCCGCCCTTTTCACCCCCACCCGCCTTAAACCCTAAAAAGCAGAGGATATTGTGTTTTTAATAACAGTGAGAGAGCTCTGATGTATTTTTCCATCTGTTCGGAGCGGCCCACCGCCCGGCCGAGTGGCCGCCCCCTTGTGAGAGGAGCACAGCTGTTACTGTAAACCCTGTCCAGAGAGCAGCTCACACCCCTCTGCACCTCTAAAGGATCAAATGAACAAGTTTGGCTCGGTGCAGTCAGCCTTTGCAGCTGCAATTTCAAACCTCTTTAAATCATTTTTCATGCTTACCAGAAATGAATAATGCACACATTAACTGGTGCCAGTTAATAAATTTCCATCTCACTGCACCTTTTTTTTTTTTTTTTTTTCAATAAGATCCAGAGCATCTCATTTTGTTGTGCAAAACAGCTAAGAGGGCTCCCTTGAAAAAAAAAAAAATCTTGATTTTAAACAACTAGGCTACAGGAAGCCTAGGTCTCATCTATTAATTTATTCAGAAATACACAAAAATGCAATTCATTAATAGTGACCTGAGTATAACTTGTCCATAATGAGAATGTTTTTTCATTTCTATATTATAATTCATTGTAATATGTAATAAAAGAGTGATATCATAATGAAAAGGCCATATTAAAATTTAGCAGTTTGGCATGTGAGCCATAAATATGCAACAAAAAATGTCGAGGTCAATAATTTCTTAAAATATCAGTCAAGAAAAGTCGAGGCTAGTTGAGGTTGTCATTTGTAAATCATCATGGTACTTGTATATATTCAAGGTGTAAGAAAAATATTGTATCATATATTCTAAAATAAAAGATTTTTTACTTTTAATGGATGGTTACACATTATCACTTTTAAATTAATTTTTTTCTTTCAAAAGAATATGAAAAAGAAGAGTACATTTCTAAACATCTGTGACCCTGGACTACAACACCAGTTATAAGGTTCAATTTTTCCACATCATCTGAGTAAATAAGCTATTTGTTGATGTATAGTTTGTTATGACAGGAAAATATTTGGCTGAGATACAACTATTTGAAAATCTGAAATCAGAGGGTTCGAAAAATCTAAATATTGAGAAAATTGGCTTTAAATGTGTCCAAATGAAGTTGTTAGCAATGCACATTACTAATCAAAAATAAAGTTTTGATATATTTATGGCAGGAAATTTACCAAATATCTCCATGGAACATGATCTTTACTTAATATCCTGATGATTTTTGGCATAAAAGAAAAAATGATAATTTTGACCCATACGATGTATTGTTGGCTATTGCTACAAATATACCCGTGCTACTTTCAACTGGTTTTGTGGTCTAGGGTCACATTTGTGTTTTAAAAAAAGATTAAATTAGGGCTGTCAAACGATTAATCGCGATTAATCGCATACAAAATAAAAGTTTGAGTTTGCCTAATATATGTATGTGTGTGTACTGTGTGTAATAATGTATATATTAATACACACAAATTAATGTACATATTTAAGAGAAATATGTACAAAATATAAATTATATACATATACTTGTAAATATTTCTTAAATATATACATAATAAATACACACAGTACACACAGATATATTAGGCAAACTCAAACTTTTATTTTGTATGCGATTAATCGTGATTAATCGTTTGAAAGCCCTAGATGAAATATAAAAATAGACCCATATGTCTAAACTTTTTCATGTCTCAAGGACTTGTGAATGACAGGGCAGGGTTGGCAGAAAATGTCCATGATATTAATTCAGCAAACCCAGACCAGCAGCTGGCATCAATGGCCTTTACTTGCCCATCGCGAACAATTAATCACAGTAGGGCAGAGGTGGACGCGGGGACTGGTGGTGGCGGTATCGCGTGTGACAATCAGTCCTTTTTAAAATGCCGGGGAGTGTATGGCAGTAATTCGCGAAGCGCTCCTCAGAGCGGGGCGACGCCAGTGTCAGGCAAGATGCTCCCTAATGAGTGCCATCCTAATAATCACACGTGTGCGTGAATCCTGACCCGGTGTCAGAGGAGCGGATGTACCGTGCCGGATGGCGGCTACCGTTCTGGGAAGATCTGCAAAATGTACATCAATTAGACTGGAAGTCGGAGAGCCGACATCACAACCCATTAGTTTTGTTTAAAGGACTGCAGGGTGGGCCAGGGAGCATTTTAGAAGAGCAACATTGACAACATCCTGTCAGATTGATTAGCAGTCTGTAGAGGAGCTCTGAGCTGTAAAATGTGATTCAGGGCTTGTTCATCTAAACATACTGTGGGGCCAAGCGGCTAATAACGTTCACAAAGCGGCACGTGTCAAGTGCTGCGCTACGATCTTGCCAAAGTGCTGAAGCTTAAATAAACCTCAGGTCACTGACTGTAAAAAAAAAAAAAGATTTCCCTTGTTTTCACTCAAGATAAATTCCACCGGCTCTTGGATTCAAAGAATCGCAGACAATTCCTAGAACTGCTGGTGTGGAAACAGCGAAGCTTAATTGTTAGTGGTCTGACCTAGAGAGAGAGGGGGGGGTTGCAACAGAAATTGGTTCATAATGGTTAGATAACAAAAAGTGGAAAATATTTTATTTTTTACATATTTATCTATATTTTCTTCCTCATTTAGTCCTCTCACCTTGATACTAGTACCAGCTCAATCAACAATTAATTAATAAATTAATTGCCATGCTGTGATATTCCTATAGCAACATACTCACATGCTTGTGAATTGAGGTTAAAATTAGCATGCTTTGTAAGTTCATTGCTAGATAAAATTGAATCCACATGTTCTGCTCTAGATCTTTTATATGAAACTTACATTCATCTGATAAACCAAAACAAAGACTACTTACAAATTTAAAGGCTGGGTTAATTGTGCTTTTGTGATGGACTATTAATTAGAACATAAATAAAAACTGCCTGTAGTATTGCTGGTAACGCTTTATTTTAAGGACCAATTGCTATTAACCAGTTGCTAACTAGCATGCATATTACTAGAATATTAGCCGTTTATTAGTACTTATAATACTCATATTAATGCCTTATTCTGCATGACCATATTTTAGATCCCTAAACCCTACCCCACACCTAAACTTAATAACTACCTTACTAACTATTAATAAGCAGCATGTTAGTCAGTTCAGTGAAAACTGAATAGTTAATAGTTAATATCTGTTCCCTATTCTGAAGTGTTATCATATTGCTTAATACATTGCAACTTACCAAATACAGGAGTGTTTAAAAATGTAGCGTCAGTATGATGTTTTAAAAGAAATGCATAGTTTTTATATCATTATTATATCAAGAACACATTTGTTTGATCAAAAGGGACAGTAAAGAAATTTTAATGGCTAGAAAATAAATTCTCATAAAATTGTTGGTAACACTTTACAAAAAGGTACATTAGTTAACAACTTTAGTTAACATGAACTAAGAATGAACAATACTTAAATCTTAATCTTAAACTAATGTATTATTCATGACCTAACAATGAACAACTGTATTTTTAATGTTAATAAAGATTAATATTGTAATAAATGTATTATTCATTGTTTGTTGATGTTGGTTAATACATTAACTAATGTTAACAAATGACACCTTATAGTAAGGAGTTCCGAGATAAAAACTCACAATTCTGACTTTTATATCTCGCAATTCTGACTTAATAACTTGCAATTGCCAGTTTATATCTCGCAATTTTGAAAAAAAAAAAATCAGAATTGTGAGTTTGTATCACGCAAATCTGAGAAAAAAAATCTTGCAATTGTGAGAAAAAAAAGTTGAAATTACAAAAAAAAAAAAAAAATGTATTCAGTGACGGAAACAGGCCTTCATATATAACACTAAATAAAGGATGGCTACGAAAAAAATAATCTTTGCCATTACAGAAATTGCAGTATTTTTGATCAAAAAAATGCAGACTTGGTGAGCATGAGACTTTGTTGACCTCAAGCCAAAAAAAAAAAAAAAAAGTGTGCAGTGTTATAAGAAACATGAACCTACTGCAATGTAAGAAACTAGTGCGTGGGTACTGTACAAGAATATTTAACCATGTTGTGACTGACCAAAAAGAATGAAGTATTTCAAGTTCTAATCAAGACTAACAAATTTAGCCAATTAAAATTTACGTTTTAATAAAAATGCCATTAGTGCTGTCTTAATTATATTAAAGTGCCCCTCTTTTTTTAAGAAAACTTAACAGGTAGATGTTCCCAGACACTGTTTATCAACTGGCTCTTCAGCATGCTAGCTATATAATTACATTTGACATAATGCCATATATGGAATCTAATCAGTACTATACAGCTTCCCTTATCCCAGGAAAACCTGCTCTTTGATCATCCTTTATCTAACTTCCATGCTTCAACAATGTTGAAACAAATGCATTCTCCATACTGGTTTCACATATAGTTTAGTGTTTCTGTTGTTGTTGTTTTTAACTTGCTGTATTGTGAGGTATTGAGGCTATGCGGCGGTCCAATGGATTCCACACACTTTTAAACTCAATAATGTGCAAAAACAAAAGTGGACACAGTAATCCTTCTATGCAACACTATGAAAATATTGCTGGTACATCAAGTGTGAAATTCAAGCAAAGATGGAAAGACACCAGTCCACCCATGTTGGTTCAATTTCAGCAGTGTGAAGGGAAGTAGAAGTAGGAATACCATGAAAATACAGCAGACAGTGGTTACACAATAATTCAAAGGTTTTTGTTGTTCTAGTAATACCTTTATCTATCTATTACAACTGCAGGTTGATATTTCAGATCTGAGGATGGTATCGTTAGAACCAGCAACCCTGTCATCTTAGCACCGTCTTTGCGATCCTGGTTCTTCAAAAGTGTCCCGTTGGCTAGAGGAAGCAGGTGAAAAAATAGAAGCACGGTGCACTTTAAACTTAGAAGGAGACTTGTTGACTGAAGTTGTGTCTCGAGGTCAGCCCTCGCTCAGCCCACTAACTTTCAAGAGCAGCCAGCATGTGTGAGATGCCCCTAGGGACTGCGTTCCACGTTCTTTGAATCCCCCATTCTGAGCTTCACTGTTTTCTTTGCTGTCATGACTGCCGGCTTCCTACTTGGGGTGACCCTATGGCCCCGGCCTCAGCACATCAGAACACAGACTCGCAAAACACCTTTCCGACATTAACTACAGAGGACTCGGAAGAAAGAAAGGCCACGGTCTGGTCCTTGAGACACGTATGTTAGATATAGGCATGTAAACAAACACGCTAACAAAAACCATTGGCCTACGGTGCATGTGACTCGAGATAACTCGACATTTTAAAGTGCAATTTGTTGCGATGTCCACAGTGGGGTACGTACTTGGTGCATAGCCAAGAGTAACATACTTTGCAATTACAAAGTGTAACAGACTAATAAATAGAGGCCCAGCTGACATAACATGAGGTCAAAGATGAAAGTCAAGATAGTGGATATGTTCCATATGTCTTGAGACTACAGTTACACGTGACAAACTCATTTGAGCCGGTTAAGAAACCACAATCTTGACCTTAAAAGACTATTACGTGGCCAGAATCGAAGCTCTGTGTACATCTACAGCATCTGTACGTATTCATAGAAGACAAAAGTGGAAAATAATAAGATGAATTAATTTATTTACTTATGTAGAGACCGTACAAAGACTTGTGTGGCATGCAGTTATCAAAAACGATGTTATCCAACAGTCCTTTGCCGCTGTTCGAGTTTGCGTTTTAGCATGTTGTAGTTTTCCTTGGTCCCCGGAGCGCTTGGATCCAGTCGAAGAGACAGTTCATAGTGGCGCTTTGCTAAGTCTAGTTTTCCCCAACGGTGATAAAGAACAGCTGCAAGAGCAGAGAAAAAAGACCTGTCACTTAAATCAAGCGACTGTACCGTAACTCGCCATTGGTCCCCAGTGAATGGGAGAAGAATCACAGCCACTTCGCTTTGTTTATAGATTCAGTCGCACCGATTTATGCCTGTATCGTGTAACATCGCAGGAGTCAAAACTTGCACAACTGTTTTGTGTGACAATACTGAAGTGCCAGCGGGATTCTGGGAGACTTACCAAGATTACCATGGCAACTGGCAATGTTTGGGTTGATCTTCAGAGCGTTAAGAAAGAATCCTTCCGACTCCTGAGAGAAAAAGGAACATTGGTTATTATAAAGTTCCTTCTGTATCAAAGAAATAGTTTGAGTAACATTTTCACAGACAAAACAGCACTACATGGAAAAAAGTTTGTGTTAACCTTGTACTTTTCCTGTTTTCCAAGGACATTGGCGAGGGAGAACATGATGGTGTGATCTTTTGGCAATATCTTTAATGCTTCCTTTCCAATCAGCTCGGCTTGAGCCAGATTGCCTGTAATGAAAAGACAAAATATTTAATTCAACATGAACTGTTTCCTTGCTAAGACACAAAGTATTACTGTTGCTCATTAAGTTATAAATGATAACTCAAACTCTTAGGCTTTAACTTTTAAACATTTTTTAGCTTTTAAAAAAAAAAAAAAAAAATGGGCTCAATGCATGTTTACTGCCTATATTTTTCTATTGAAATCTTAGTATATTAGTAGTGCAAGCTTCCAAGCTTCCCATGGCAAACTCTTTATTGTCAAATTTATAGTAACTGTCGAACACAGTCAGTTAGACCATATTATATTATATTTTTACCATTAAAGATATAGTTCACCCAAAAATTAAAATTACCCCATGATTTACTCAACATCAAGCTATCCTAGATGTATATGACTTTCTTCTTTTAGACAAATACAATCAACATTTTATTGAAAAATGTCCTGGCTCTTATAATGGCTGTTGAGATTTTTTATAGTCCAATAAAGTGCATCCATCAATAATAAAAAGTACTAATAAAGGCCTTCTGAAGTGAACTGATGAATTTGTGTAAGATAGTTTTAAATTCATTGACGGGTAATTTTCATCAGAATTTGTCAACAACATTTTTCAACAGACAAAAACAGAAACGCACACAAAATTATGCCGAATTCTCCATTTTGACAAGTATTCACGTAAACGACTTCATCGGTTACGACTTATGTGAACGTAAACAGTTGGGAGAACATCGGACGTGTACATTGCATGCACTGGTCTATAGTTCTCTATTATAAATCAGTGATTGCATCTGTGTATCCGGTTTTAAAGGGACAGAAGCCTAATTTAGTTGCTATTGACTGTGGCATTGATGTTAATCCAGCAACAAAAGACTTTAGTACTTTAGTAGCCTAAGTTGTCACCTACTAAGTAGCCTTAGTAGACTAAAACAAACAATTCATATGACTAAAATATGACTACAACTAAATAGTCAAAAGACTAAGACTAAATCAAAATCTGCTGTCAAAAATAACACTGGTGTAAGAAGAACATCCACATTTAAAACTTTATAAACCATAATCTCAAGCTTCCGCTAACTTTCGTGACAATATGCTTTTTCCTATCCACCTGTGCGAGGCTTCCTGTGTCATTTGCTTCCAGCTATTTGTAGCTGTACAAAACAGCTAGTTTTTGCTGCTTGATATTGCGAACTGGTGTCTCTTACCATATTATTTAATATATAATCTTACATTTAAACAGTGGTTTGTAGCACAAACAGATTTATCGTTTACTGCATTATTATTCTTCTCGCTATTTCCCTACAGCGGCTAATGAATCAGAAAGTCTTGCACATTCACAGAAAACAGCTTACTTTTGCGTTGAAAAATAAGGTGGGTAGTGGGGAACTTTCTCAAGCTTCATTTTTTTGTGTTTCCATACACTGCACTGCACCAGAAATTGTAGTGACCAATAAGTAAGCGTTCATGCATAGTCTATTACACTGAAGGAGGAACCCAATAATATCTAGGGACAAGAATATCATAGTGGCTTGGGGGTGGACTCTTTTGACTTGAGCCTGCAAGAAGTAACCACCTAGCAATCACACCAAGCAACCAATGAGAACACCAGCAATGTGCTAAAATCACACAGAACACTTTATTAGCTGCATAGAGCAACTGTAAAAAGAACTTTTAACTAGTATTCAGTGGCAGACTCCTACAGCTATGTCTCTTTCACAGAAGCGTGTTTGTTTTGTGCCAAACCATAACCATCATTAAAACTGGCCAGCTAAAAACCAAAAACAATCTACAAAGAATTGTGAAGGAGCAAATTGTTTACATTTTTATAAATAGCTCTAAATGTCCCAAAATAACAACCGTATAGTTGTCATTCCATAATTTCTGTTGACTGTGCAGAGCGGATTGCTCTGGTGTGTCAGCAGCCTCCAGAAGAGAGTTTTTCAACTCCACACATGGCTGATTCTTTTAGTTTCCTAATTAGAGGGCAACACAAGGGCTACTGACTTATTGATCTGGATGTCAAAACTCCCTCTGACCACAGACTCAGATAGATCTTCTCTCACCGGCTGACCCTTAACAAATTCATGAGCTGCTGAGGATTCTTCCTCACCGTTGAAACCTAAACATGACTCATGTTTTATGTTTGCACACCTTCTTGATGCGTTTTCAGTTTAATATAGGGAAACAATAGCAGTAGTGCATCTCCAATTTCCTGTTTGCAATCATTTACTTATTTTTGGGAGGGGTTTTGGGATCAAGGGAGGCTGGAAAATGCAGTGGGAGAAGATACTCATGCCAGGGATTTTTTTTTTTGGCAAAGAAAATGGACCGTGCCAAGACTCTCCAGGGAGGGCCAACCTGCCTGGGAGACGCGTTTGAATAAACGGCTTCTGTCAGGGAATCGCGCCATTCTCCACACGGCAGGGAAGAGTGGCTTTAAAACAACACACAAGGCTTTTAATACATAAATTTCAAGCATTGCTGATTCTTGCTCTTCCGGTCTAATCATGTTGGGTTCTTATGCCGGCATTCCTTGGAAAGGACATCCTCTATTAATCCTGTAACATCTCGTCAGAATGGAAACTTTTGAGAAAATGGTTTTCTCATAATAATAATAAAAAACAAGCTACAAACAGATGTGTAAAAATATGGTTTACTGACCTAAATATATGTTAAAAAGTTTTTAAAAAATAATCTTTTTTTTTTTTTTTTTTTTTTTGTAGGGCTGGGTGAGAATAAAAATTGTGAAGTGCAATTAGTTTGCCAGTGATTTGAAAAGAAAGATGATTTTAATTCTTCTTTCTTAATTGGCCATTAATTTTTCTGATTCATTTAAATCGCTCAAAAGTATTCACAAAAGTCTAACATTTTTTTATATATTAAAATGGTTTTGTAAAATATATGTAGGTTGCTGATGTTTATTACTATTAAAATGACTTGATTTTTTTAAAACTAGATTTTTACAGTTTTAGTTAAACATTTAATGTTCTGAATTCCACTTTTGATTAAAATTATTGTAAATCTGTTACACTTTCCCAACTCTATTGAAAATAAAAACATAAAAAGGTTATTTGATAATTCTAACAAAAAGATAAGTTATCTGCCCCTGTAGGGTCTGTGATGAGATAAGGGGGTGAAGATGGGGTGCAGGAGTTAATTGTTGTAAAGGGTGAACTAATTATGCAGCATGGCCCCATGTGGCAGCGTGCACCTGACGCTCAGCATCTGCAGAATGGAAGTTCACACCTCTCTCTCTCCCTCTATCTCACACACAGCTATGAGCCGCGGCTATACTTGGGACACCAGATGAAAACGACAAGGCGGGAGGATTTGGGAGGAGGCCAAGATCATCTGTTTACCCCCAAGGGCAGGGTCAAGGTCACGTTTAATGAGAACACTCACTCAGTTTAAACATACATGACTGCCCCTGTCTGAACATTAACAATACAGATCTATACTGCATTGCTAAACTATGATACATGCAAAAGATAACGTACAGTCAGCAAACGAAACCCCGACAGGGTGATGTAAAGCTAACTGTACATTATTGTGCTTATTATGCATTGTCCTAGGGTGCCTAAGACAATGGCTAATTATATAGTTTAAATAACTGACTATGGTATGCAGCAGCTAGCCAATCAGAATCAAGTATTTCAGGTGTCATCTAATAAGAGAAGCATATCAGCCACAGGGCTGCCCCATTAATAGTCGTAACCATTAGTCGACGAGAAGAGGCTTGGTTGACCAAAATTAGTCACTTAGTTGCAGAAAAACAAAACAAAAAAGAAAAACTCTTAAAATACTCTGTCATTTTTGGTCATACAGATAAAAGTAATACTTCTTTCGAATCTGTAAAAACACAATGTTTTTTGTGTGCACTGAGAATAACAACGAAACATTGCATTTTGGTAAAATAATTAAAGCAAACAGGATGCGCTTTCTGCTGTCTCTGTGAACTTGAGCGCATAACTTCGAAACTCCATGTATACTTGCCTTACAGACATGAAAAACATATCTATAGAGAGTGAAATGTCTACTTTTAAATGAACCAATTCAAATAGCAAAGAAATATTATCAGATTATGTAATCGGTATGAAACATGCATACAGCCGCATCACTACCGCGGAGATGACGAGTCGGTGCCAGCAACTTAATCTATTGAGGCAAAAACGAAGAAAGCACTAGTTTATCAATAAATTATTAAAATGTGAATGCAGTCTACTTGCTGTTTTTCTCTGACACTTTCATAATTATTATATCTGCCGGTGCACTGTGGCAAGCTTTTTTTGCTTGTGCTTAAGCGCTTATTAAGCTATATAGCCAATTAAAGGCTCATTATTATGATTTATATGGTTAATTAATAAACATGCGGCTAATAGTCGACTAATGCTTAAAATGAGTCATGTAATTGCACCTCGGCTCAGAATGCTTTTATGACGCAAGATTAATGTAAACACAGCACACTTTGAACACCCTTGTAATTCGCTTCAACCTTTTTGAAGTTTATGACATTATTTTAGGTTCAAGTGTGTGTGAGGAATTGAAAGCAAGCAGAGTATGGCTGTTTCTAAAGCACGCAGTGTCATCTGTTAAAACTAAGTTCAGAATTGATTCGGGATGTATGCGGAAAACTTCAGAACTGATGTAGAATCATTTCTCGATTTATTTTCCCAGTCCTACTTAATAAATCACTTTCCATCTACACCTTACCAGTGTTGTCCAACAATATCACCATGTTGTTCCACGCCAGGCTATGGTCAGGCTTCAGCATGGTGGCATTCCTCCAGGCGTTCAGCGCGTCAATGCTGCGGTTCAGGTCTGCATACTGGAGATAAAACAAACAAGTACAAATAATAAGCAATGGGCCAATGTGGGTCAGGGATAAAAATACTTAAAACAACCAAAAAAGGCGCTTGCCTTTACATTTTTTTCATTATTTTATTATTTTTGTGCAGATTTAAACTTGCATTGCATTTTCTTGCATTAATAACGAGGCTAAACACGTCAGAAGAATGTGCATTAATCACTATGGCACATCCTTGGTAAAAATGCTTTGAAGTAGATGAGTAAAGAAATCAAACATTCATTAACACAAAAATAGCATGTCATTACACATCATAATGGGCAATATTTTGAACGGAATAGCCAATTTCTTGCCATAATTAATAATAAATTGCACCATATTGGTTTGTACTCACACAGGAAGGGTGAACATAATTGCCCAACATCAAAACCACCCTAGACATATTAAAAATCCATGCTGTAATATTACTGAAATTGATGTTTAGAATATGGGGAAATGTTATAAAGTAGGAAAACACACTTTATAAAAATGTACTGAATGCTTTATGCAAAACACGTCGCTTACCAGACGTCCCAAGTTGTAATAACAGTCTGGGTATTTTTTCCTGAATCGAATTGCATTCCAATAGCTCTGTTCAGCCTCGTCAAACTTTTTCAGACTGTTCTGCACAATACCCAAATTCATCCAAGCTGCAGCAAAATCAGGCCTGAACCAATCGAAGAAACAGCAGAGTGACTTACAAGAGGTTACACAACTACACACAATATTTTTGAACTAAAAATCTTTCACTTACTGGATATGAACCGCAGCTGACAGGAGCTCTTCGGCTTCCTTTAACTCATTTCTTTCCTTTAATATATTGCCAAGATTGTTCATGGCATGAACATACTTGGGGTGTAATCTGTAACAACAAACATACGAAAAAAAGTCTAAAAGTGGACAAAAAAAAGTGAACAATACCTTATAGTTTACATAATCACACTGTTTAAAATGCTGTGGGTTTTGCCAAATGAAATATGACAGAATCATGATTTTTTTTTATATATATTTTTTTTTTCACCTCACTGCCTCCCTGTAGTACTTGACGGCAGCACTCTGGTTGCCTTTGTCAGCAAGGTTTTTGCCAACGTTATAATGCACCTGTGCAAGGAAGGAGATAGTTAGAGAACTCATCAAGCTAATGAAGTCACTGGTGTGCAAAACTGGACTGAGTACAATTGAGAACAAATATTTTATTTGCTTTTCTGTTATTTTTTGTTATTGAGTGATTTAGCTGATGCTTCAAATCCAAACCGGCTCACAGTACACTTATTAAAGGTTCAGTTCCTCTGGAGAAACCTGATGTTAAGAGCGTGCTCAAGGCATTTTGTGTTGATGGGTGAGCTGAAGTTACGAAAATGGATTTCACCAATGGAGTGGAGTTAAATTGCAGCACGAGGTGGTTGGAAGGTGTGCGGTCTCACCTTGGCGTTGAGCGGGCAGACAGACAGGGCGCTGGTGAAGAGACTCTGTTCAGACCTCCACTGTTGACTGCGCTGTGCAGAGCGAGCCACGTTCACACACAGCAGCGTCAACGTGGCCGCTCTCAGCAGCCTCTGCGGTCATCCCACAGACACGAAACGTGAACACAAACTCAACGGAACATTAGTTACAGTGAATTATGGTCTGATGGTGAATATTAGGAGGTGATAAGTGGGAAATTGGTGTAGAACAGGCCACATACCTTGTGTTTCTTCCAGTGGCAGCTACAGTAGCCTACAGCGTAGGCCAGAATGAGGCAGTAGCCCGCTGAGGAGAGGTACAGCACCCGCTCGGCTATCACAAACCCCACCCTGAAGAACAGATTACTGGCTGGCAGGAATGGAATCACTAGCAGAACCAGGCCAAACGTCAGAGTCCTAAAAACACAGAGAGCATTATATACACTACCATACACATTTCATAAGAAATGCATACTTTAATTTAGAAAGGACACATTAAATTGATCAAAAGTGACAGTAAAGTCTTCAACACTGTGAATGTTTAGATTTCTAGGTCTTTTGATGTTTCTATTTACAAATGACTAACCAAAAGCTGTATCATTTTTTTTTTTTTTTTTACAAAACATGCATAGTGGTAAAAGGGTTTCTTGAGCACCAATTTAGCATATTAGAATGATTTCTGAAGGAAGATATTAGTAGTTGTAATAAAATGGAAAACAGTTTCCATATGTCTGGACAAAGCATGTTTTGTTTTGCTGATCTTACCTTCTTTTATTGCTGTCCTGTGAGCACAGAGCTTGGTATACCAAGCCCATCAGACAGCACCACAGCAAAAGAGGCCAGACAATCCTCCAGTCAGTGGCTGATTTAATCAGAGGCACACAGCCCATTGACCAATCAAAACACAGCCACCAGGGACATAGCAGCAACCAGGCATTCAAGGAGTAGTAGTAATTATAGTTCACAATCTGAGAAGAGAGAAAGCAAGCAAAGAAAAACATGATTCGGATGATGATGTGAAAAATATGGCACAGTCTGTCTAGGGTAAAAATGACTACTACAATTATATGAAAGTATACAGTTTATTTCGGTTTTGACTAGGGTCAACAGAACACCATATTTTTAGTTATCACCACCATTGAAATTGCAGTTTTAGATACGAATTTTGATACCAAAACAAATATTATTATTATTTACATTTTGATTCTAAATACAATTGATACACAAGTACATTTTAAGTAGAGGTATTTTAGCAGTATTTTTTGCTTCTAAATAAATACTAACTACAAAATCATTCATTAAAAAAAAGGACTGCTTACCCTCAAGATGACGTTTTCAGCAAAGGATGCTGGGTTATCCACCTCAGTGAAAGATGGAGGCCCGGTTCCCATGATTCTCCATCTCGCGTACAAAAGAAAGGAACCACCAAGAAAGAGAAGCGCCAACCTCATAAGCAAACCGCTCCTCACCGACCCACCAATCTGGGTGGAAAAAAGAAAATACAAATCAGTTAGGGCTGCACAATTAATCAAATTTCTATGTGTGTATGAGAATGTGTGTTTTTCCTACAGGTTATCTTAAGGTTGTTTTAATTTTTATTTTAAATTTTATTTTTTATATTGAAAGAAGAAACTATATATAAAAATGTAATAAAAACAATGAAAAAACTAGCTTTGCTTCAAAGCTATTCAAAACATCATTCAATGTAAACTGTGATAATCGTAAATAATCGCAATTACAATAATCGACAATTATGATTTTTGTCATAATCGTGCAGCCCTAAAATCAGTCCAAAGATTGTTTGGGTCTAAAGAATGCCACCCCGTGAATAAGTCACTTACATCAGCTGATTTTCTCCTGGACAGCAGCCGGTGAGCGAGCTCATAGATATTCAGATTACAGACCATGAGAATATCATAAGCAGCATTCACTCCCTTAAGACAAAGAAGAAAAGAACAAGATATTTTATGGATGACCAAAGCTCTGTATTGTAAAAGTAGATGAGAGATTATGAGAGATAGGACAATATTTGGTCGAGATACAACTATTTGAAAATCTAGAATCTGAGGGTGGAAAAAAAAAAAATAAATAAAAAAAAAATCGAAATATTGAGAAAATCAGCTTTACATTTGTCCAAATGTAGTTCTTAGCAATGCATATTACTAATCAAAAGTTAAGTTTTGATATATTCACGATAGGAAATTTACAAAATATCTTCATGGAACATGATATTTACTTAATATCCTAATGATTTTTGGCATAAAAGAAAATAATAATAATTTTGACCCATACAATGTATTGTTGGCTACTGCTACAAATATACCCGTGCTACTTATGACTGGTTTTGTGGTCCAGGATCACATATATGCTTATAGCATATTACTTTATTTGACCTGCAACTCAAATGTTCACATCTTTTCACTCACCAAAACCGTAATGCCTTGCTCCTTGCAGAGCATGGCTACAGCACAAAGAAGAATGCTGCCAAATATCCACAACACAGAGAACTTTTTATCACCACCTACAGAGAGAAATTCAAAAAGTCTCTAGATTAAACCGTACACTTGATACAAAGTAAGACATTCAACAACAAGATTCTAACATGCAGTGTCTGTAAAGGATTAATTTACCCTAGAATAACATTGTCATTATTTATTTTGTGTTCCAACTCATTACAAACTTGCAAACTTCTATGACATGCTTTCTTATCTATGCAATTATAAAATAATGAAGCTTCATTTATCTCAAGTGAGATAAGATTTGATGTCTTCAAACAAGATAAATGAAGCTTCAGCAAACAAAGCGACCATAAAAGTATTAACAGAAGTCCATATAATTCATAAACTAATCAGTGTGATCTTCTCAATGAATTGGTGGATCCATTCACAAAAATGTGTTTGTTCACAAACTCCGTTAATAGTCCACTGGACGGAAAATTATCATTAAATAATGGCTTAAATTAGTCCGTTTCACACACAAAGCTTTTGTAAGACTTAAGATTTGTAATACAGTGGACAAGTTTAATGGACCGCAGTTTTTGTTTCCTTTAAATTGTTTAAATTTCTCCTTATATGTTCCAAAGAAGAAGCAAATCATATGGATTTATAAAGGTAGTAACTGATGACCAAGTTAAAGTTAAGACAAATTATGTTGTAATTTTATGCCACTAAATTTCACATAGTGCCGTAATAACTATTGCTTTAGTTTATCAACTGACCTTGAAACGCTTTGCAGTAAACCAGAAAAGAGAGCTGAAAAAAGAGGGCACACAACAAATCTGCTCTGCCAACAATGCCAGCCACCTACAAGACAGACAGCCAACAGAGAAGATTATTAAGATCGACTCCAGCTAAATACTTTTGAAGAGCTAAAGGACACTGTCTCGTCAAGCATCATTCATCATCAAGCAGGTCACGACCGTGAAATCCACCCCAAGGGCATTCGTTTTTAACAGCAGCTACACATTTTACACCCAAACAAATTAAATCCTGCTTGTACATTAAAGGCAAAAAAATGGGCAGCATAAAAACATCCTTCGCCGCCCTTTCGTCTGTGAAATTGCCTGTATTTCTGGCAGTGCCAAATTAACGGTGAAGGCAGGAGGCTGCACTCATTACAGAACTGCAGTCGGCCCTGGCTGGAGTCCTGGGGCCACCTTCTTTGATTCATCCCGTAGGCCCAAGTCAGTGGTCTCTCTGAACCTCACCCCCTCCAGGTCCAGGGCCGGTCTTTCTGAACCTGATTAAAGAGCAGATACCGGAGCATCGGCAGACTCTTCCCTGCTCGGACGCATCCGTGGCAGGCCAGAGCGAGCGTTCGGTAGCTGTTAATAGCCACGGCTGACTGTAGAGCCCACCTATGTGATGCACACCAGCTGCGTGAAGCTTTCTTCTCCACGGGCCTTGTAATGTATATTTCATGCAACATCAATGAACATTGTGATATGGAGCATTGTAGTCGGAGATTGTTTACCAGGCAGAGACGGCCTGCTGAATCACGTCTTCCCACTCTACTTACGCTTTCCGTGTGAACTGGATGTGCGGCAAAGAAGAGCGCAGCCAGGAAGGAAGCTTTCGGAGAAAGATTGAGTTTCGCCCCTCTTCCATCGTGAACCAGGCCGCCAATTAATATTGCAAACACATCGATCATTAACACAGAAATAACACAGTGGAGGGCAACGTTGAGCGCGTGAAAGCCGATCGGATGCAGTCCACCGGCCAAGAGGTAGTTGATCCTGAAAAAATAAGTAAAAGTCATAAATCGCAATGATTACAACTTCTGACTTTTGGAAAGTTTCGTACATTTCCGAGACATAAAACAGCAGAGATACGACAGCATACAGACGTCGCAGGATCATAAAGTAACTTTTATGGTTGAATTGAGATAACGGGCCATTACTGATGCAAAACGATGTCATTCTCATTAGCAGCATGCAGGACATGAATTATGCCCCCTATATAGATTCCTCACAGTTGCAGTCAAATGCCAAAGACAATTCTAAAACGAGTATGAAAAAAGGCAATATATGCATCCAATTTTAATGTCAATTATTGTGGCATTCGTTGAGGAAGCACTCGGGGGACCTCTTTTGATTTCCCACTGAGAATAAAATTACAAGTCCACACATCTAATACATGCAAAGAGGTTTGACAATATTCACTATAAGCATGTTGGACTATTACCTTGTGTTAATCATCAGCCACACAGCAGTAATTGAAAAACCCTTTTGTCTTTGTGGTGAACGTACCTGAAGGTCAGGACGGTCAGCGGCCGGTAGGATTTGTGACTGGAGTTGCTACTTAAGTTACTGCCCCAAAAGTCATTTTTCCAGATGTTACTCAGTGGAGTGTCAGGACTCAAATCCTACGAAATGCAGAAATCACATGGGTTTGCCACTGAAAAAGTCTGTCCCCTGTTGTCCACCAACAAATGTGACTCTGGACCACAAAACCAGTCATAAGGGTCAATTGTTTGAAATTGAGATCTATGCATCATCTGAAAGCTGAATAAATAAGTTTTCCTTTACTGTATGGTTTGTTATGATAGTACAAAAAAAAATAAAAATACTGAGAAAATCACCTTTAAAGCTGTCCAAATGAAGTTCTTAGCAATGCATATTACTAATCAAAAAATATTTTTTGATATATTTATGGTTGGGAATTTACAAAATATCTTCATGGACCATGATCTTTACTTAACATCCTAATGATTTTTGCCATAAAAGAAAAAATGACCCATACAGTGTATTTTTGGTTATTGCTACAAATATACCCGTGTTACTTAAGGCTGGTTTTGTGGTCCAGGGTCACACATCTGTTTAGAACTTTGAAAAAAAAATGAATCTTGTAATCACAACTGACCATTTTACTGTTAAAAAGACATTTTACCTTATCTTCATCATTTACTCAAACAGAATGTCAAAGCTGCTTTTTTCATACAATGAATCTGAATGGTGACCTAGGCACTCCTTGGTCTCTATCCATTGTCGTTGTATGGAAAGCTACATGTACTGTATGTATGAATCATGTGTTTGAAATCACATGAGGACAAGTAAATGATGTCAGAATTTAGGTTTTTAGAAAAACGATTCCTTTCAAAATAAAAATCTGAACAAATAAATAAATAACCAGGATTAAGGGCGATACCTTATTATTGATGATGGCTTCTGAATCATCAAAGACAAAGTCCCCATCATAGCTGTTTATGAAACAGATCAGGGCAACAAAGGCAGTGACCAGCCGGGAGTGCAAGAGTCCCAGTTTTGGCAGCGGGATGTGATGATCCCAGTAAGGCTCAGAAAGCACCATCTTTCATGTGGTTTCTGTTCATTCTGACCCACCACTGTGTTGCAGAACAAAGAAAGCAGGTGGAAGGTTAAAATAACAAAGTAACACTACAAAAAGACTTGAAAATAAAAAGCAAACATTATGCCAGAAGGGTGCATGGACTGCAACCTACCTACTGTATGCACTACAGAGATTTGTTAGAAAAGGCGGTGTGACATCTCAGCACAGTTACATGCTATGCTGCATGGCTGTACACACAGATGCAGGCAATGCATAGCAACCGGCTGTCAAAGCGAGCAAAGGATACGAAACCATTCACACTTTCTACGTTGTCTACTCATATATTCTGCTCGCGCGAGAATGACGACAGTCAAAACATGATTCACAAATAATAATAGTATAAACGTGCACTGACGTCAATAACTGTCTGGCCGCCGACGAGGACGATTTACAATCTGGTGGAGACGAGCAATACAGGCTTTAAATCACCGGTGTCACATAAATACGATGCCGATATCGGTAAACCATACGAATGTGAAAATAAAAGCTTAATACGTGGCTAAACGATGGCTGATCCCTGTATGAGCCTCTCGCTTGTACTTCCTGCTACCGCGCGGAGAAGAATAGACCGTGTTACGTCACGTGACCTGAGTCAGCCGAGTGGATATAATGTGGACTCGCACAAATGGAAAATGCTGCACAGTAGATGGCTACATGACATGAAATGTCAAGCAGTGAAACAGAGGGATATTGTACACTTCATCTAAAACGGTTTCTTTAACATTTTCACAGGATTTTTGAGAAATAGCATTAAAACTAGACCAAATGTCTACATATGTCATATTAAACTGATATCAGTCGCAATGTGCATAATTTAAATGCTAATTTTATATAAATATGAGCCCACGTCCAACATCATAGTTAGTAAAATAGTGGATCAGCATGTATGTGATTCGACAATCCAAACTGAAGAAGTGGATCAATTAAATTTCACAGTGCACCCTAAAATTTCTCTGTCCAGCAAATAGCCATGAAAAGCATTAAAAGGTAAACAAAAGCGGGAGCTGTAAGTAAACAAACTACATGCATCCACACTAAGAGGTGTCACTAAGTATACTAATGGGACTATTAAAGGCATAGGTCACCCAAAAATGAAAAATTGACGAAAATGTACTTACCCTTGATGTACACCTGGTTTTACAGACAGGTCTTAGGTTAAGATAGGATTCGGCAGTAGTGAGATTAGAAAAAAACATTACTGGTGTGCATCTGCACGTCCTGATTTTGCTGAGTTAGATGTGTTCCTGGGTAAGCATATTTTGTTGACCCTGGAACAACATTTTAATCCAAAAAAATCTTGACCACATCCCTACACCTAAACCTAAACTTACCCATGAGTAATCCCTAAAATCAGAGGAAATAATAGATGAATGACACTAATGTACAAGCACCAAACACTGTAAGACTAAAGTTCACAAAAACTATAAACTGATTTTTCAAATCTGATTGGTTAATCACAATGTTGTTCCAGGTACAACAAAGATGTTGATCCAGGAACATGTCGTACTTGGTAAAATCAGGTTCTGCGTGTGCATCTTGAGTCAAAACAAAGGCACTGACATATTTTAAGATCAGTTAGTTCAAGTTTCTTTCAGTTGAAACAGCTCAGACTTACATTTTAGTCTGGGATTAGGCTTAAGCCTTGTTTGTGAAACCGGGAGGTTTCAGAGTCTAAACTGATGTGACTCCAGTCAATCATTTAATGTCTTAAGTGAAGTTAAAAGCCATCAACTAGGCACTACTTTAAACCATCACTTCTGGCCAAAATCGAGTCCATAATCAATGGACCTTTTTCACATTTCCAGGTTTCTCATAGCAGAAGGCGTCATAGTTGGGTAAAATCCGAGAGCAGTGAATGGGAGAGTACAAATACATTTTTTGCATTCCCATTTGCTCAAATAGCAAAAGAAAAACTACACTATAGTGTTTTCATGACTTTCAATCAAAGGAAAAAAATTGAGCTACACTGATATTCAGCAGTCAAAAGAGAGAACAATGTCAAATTTACTGTCCCTCCCATAGATGCCACATTAGAAACACCCTCGCATAGCATTAACTAGGTTTTTTGTAACTTGATGAAAAGGTGATATAATACAAAGTATAGTGTTATAAATATACATACATATTTTAAAAAATCAAAATATAAAAAACTTTAGAGGATTTATGATGATGATGATGATGATGACCATTGAAACGCATCATCACAGGCTTGTGAAAAGAGTCCATAATATGTTTCCTCCAACATATTTGTTTAGAGCTCTGTTTATATCTTGTTTAGATTTAATTAGTGCACATTTCTCGCCTGATTAAGATGAGACAGATTTTTCATTAGAGAAAGCAATATTTTGGACAAAAGAGTCATATTTTAGCCAGTAGCAATGGTTTAAGTTAAAAGCCTTTTAATTATGGAGTTGCTTATTATATTCACACACAGCTTTTTGCTTGTAGATTACTTGTAGATTACTGTTATGTTTTTTTAGCCATTAGGACTTGAATACTGACAGAACCCATTCACTCCCAAATCTGATGAAAAACCAATTCTTCTACATCTTGCATGGCCTGAGGGTGAAAACCACATTTTCAGCAAATTGTCATTTTGGGGTGAGCTATTCCTTTAAGAAGGACACACAATATATTAGAGTGTAGGTATGCATCTTTACAACCTATTAACTTTAGTTTGTCAAAATATTGTGCCCTTTCCTGCTCACTAAGCCCTTCTCTACATGATTTAGCAGCTTGCACACATTTTTTTCTATGGTTTAGATGCCATAAATTAGTAGAAAAACATATTCAGTAGTACATTAACTGTGCAATCCATGCTGATGTTTACATCCAAGTATTGCCAATATGGATGTTTTTTATTTTTATTTTTTTTGCATATTTGGCTTTAGAATTGGATAAAGGCCACAAAATGTAGGCTTAATCTTGAGTCACGTGCAGTTTTAAATTGATCGTACTGTTGTGTTTACCTCTAAAATGCACCCTGAATACACAAGCTCTGAGATCTCAGTCACAATCATGTTTCATAATGATTGTCCAACTTCTCTCCTTTTGAACCGCTGACACATCACTACTCGCTCAGCAACACAAATACCACTACGGCCAGTCCTCCACCAGTCCCCATCTCATGAGGGATGACATCACAGAGATTAGCTGTAGCTGTCTGATTCCTGGTACAAACATTTCAAACACAAACACTCACACCAGTGGCAGAGCTTTGCACTATCAATAGAGGCTTTCAGCATGCTGTGAAACCGTTCCCTTGTTCCCCTATGGTGTGATGATACATTGTAAGAGCCGTGAATGGAACTGTCCAGTCATATTGCTGACATAATTCAGAAAGGGTAACAGCTCTGAAACTCCTCAAGTTAACAGAAATCAGTTATCTGTTAAGAGTTTTAGAGGCAGAGTAGTGACAACCTGTTGCAATCTCCTGTCTCGTAGGAGAGTCAGGAGAAGCGTTCTTCCTCCACAGGCTTCAAAATGAGGTAAGAACTCTATATTTTCTTAGTTTGCCTTCCTGCTGTTCCACGCTCCGATCTTTTCCCCTCTTCCAGCTTTGTAATTCACTTTAATGAAAGAATGTGCCGTTATAGTGGTGATTGATTTAGTCGGATGCAGAACATTTGCACAATAATGTGCTCTATTACTTGCTTAATGAATTGCCTCTGTCCCGTTTGTGCTGTCATAGAAGGGAGACTCACATCCTGTCTAATTACACCACAAATTAACCTTATTTACATTGCAGTTGTCACACACATATGATTATCATGAACAATTTGCGGCCTAAATAAATGTATGAATTTGGATCCCCCACAGATCCAATCTAATCCAGTAAACTCGTTGTCCTGTGTGTTTCTCATATCATGAGTTCAGGTAATATTCATTCAGGTAATATAACAAAGCTACTGTAAAGCACTTTACAGTAACTTCATATTACCTAATAACCACTATGATTGGGTGCAAAGCTCATGTAATGAAAATGCTGTCTTTTAATTTTTAACATTTTGAGCAGACTATAAAAAATCTTTGTCTGTTGATTTCAGACTGAACAAACACATTGTTGATTAAAGTTCATTTCAGCTGTTGTTACTGAGGAGTTCATCAAGTCAGACTAAAGATTATTTTTTAAACAGTTCCATGTCAGTATTAAATTGACTTAAAACAATTAACAAATATAGCTAAAGGTCAACTATCTTTGTGGAGCATTTAAAAAATATGCATTCATATTCATATAACATTTATATGAATATACAAAATATATTATAAAGACATTATTAAAACAGCATAATTTAAAAAGTTACATTAATATATATATATATATATATATATATATATATATATGAATAATAATAATAATAATAATATTTTAGCATATTGAAATAGTTGACCCTTAAGACTCATGTCAAGATAAATTTAGTGATTTGTCTGTACTACCTGTTCCAGGTAAAAAAGTTACACCTTTGCCTGCTGCCCATGTTTATCTTTCCAATGTTAAGGTCCTTCTGGGAGAGGAAATCACAAGTGTGTTTGGCTCCGCCCCCTCTTTGCAGCCGTTGACCCCTTGCCGTGTCCATTAGGAAGATTCTCAGTCTTACTGGAGCAATGACAGGTGAAATGAAGCACAAAATAATCTGTTTCTTTTTTTGCTTTCTCTCTCACTTTGACACAAATTGGAATGAAAAAAGTGTAAATATTCATAAGTAAAATTGTGGAGCAGGCATAAAATAAGTACAGTGAAATGTAAATAAATTATATATATGCGCACGTATACAAAATATATTTACATTTAATTTATTCATTACATTTTAATGCAAGTAACAGATTTGTTGCAAAATAATGCATATTACATACTATTATTCAGATTATTTTAGACAATATTAATTATTAACTATCATATGTTATATAAATGAACAAATTCTCACATAACACGGCTGTTTTCACTAACAGTTTTAAAGTTAATAAACTGCATTTCTTGTATTGTTTAGTAGCAGAAAAGGTTTGTGGCCCGTGACATTGCGTGATATCCAGCCATTTCCTCACTTTCATGCCATTTGACCCTGACCTTTCCTTTCTTTTATCATTACATGTACCGTCAGATTGCAAAAAAAATCAATGTCTGTCACCCTTTCTGGGATCACAAGACATTACATCCCCATGTTCTTTGATGACTTGTCTGTCACTTTGCATTTGGGCCACTGGCTCTAGAGCCAGTCAGGAGAGAAGGGAGGAGCCCCTCATTAACAGATTTCCCCCTCATATAAATACCAAAGTGCTGCAACCAGCCAAGTAATATTAAATCCATATTTCATGCATTTCGCATATGGGGGCAATTATCAGTGACCGGAAAAAATCAGAACGTGAGGTATTCATGCATATTTAGCAGACAAAACACTGAAATGCAGCTAAATGATTTGAAGGGGTGTGTGCATTGAGTAGATGGTAATGGGTCAAATATTCATTGTGTTCAAATTTTCTTACAGACATCAAAAATATTTAAATAACAATAAAACATTTCTTCTTCGAATAAATAGATAGTGTTGCATTATTATGACAAAAGCACTATATACCTCATACATTATTCCTGTATTTGTATCCTGTGGTGAAATAATTTTATTGTCTTTGTAGATAAAAGCCGTTAAGTGAAAATGTCTCTGAGTGGCCGTCAGGGGCCTCCTAAATTGGAGCGACTGGAGTCAGTAATGAGCCAGTTCTCTGGCAGCTTGGAACAAGACGATCTACAAGACGACCCAGAGGACCTGGACTTAAGCGGCCATACTGACCTCTGTGGAGGTAAACTGCACAGTACTGTGTCTTCGCTTTCATTAGTGACCTTATAGGACAGCTGACCTCTCAGCATACTGCTGTAGTTACTTGTATGTCAGACGGAGAGTGAGACAGCTTTATGTTGGACTTTGAGGTGCTGGAGCAGTGTAGTGCAATAGAAGCACAGTCCTTGCACAGCTCATACTGAATACTGACTGCATCTATTTTATACAAGTTACAAATGATGAAACTATTTTTTGTTTAATTTACGGTAAATATAAGTTGATCTAGTAACTGTAAATTAAAAACTGACCCCCAAAACAGCTGTCCCTTAATGGGTGAATTTAGACTGAATATGCAATCCTATTGTTTGTGTCTTTTTTTTTTACCCATTCTGGCCTAATTTAATTTTTTGATAAATGCTGTTTATTGAATTTCAGTATTTATTTAATGTTTATTGCTAGACAAGTCCGAGTTTTGTATATACTGTATTTAAACGTCACAGATTTTGGTAACAGTGTTGCAAAAATTGCAAACCTCATATAAAATAAATAGAAAATGCAGCTCATATAATATTTATTTTGACCTCCTGAGGTTGACGATCAATTTTTTGTCCTGAATGTTAAGCACCTCACTGACTGTATGAAAGGATTCCAGCCACTATTTTGTATCTTGTTCACAGAAAGTGCAACTTACGCTCACTGCTAAAGCAGTGAATGTTCATTAATATTTCCAGGAACAAATATGTTAATTTTAGCAGGTAAAAGCACATACTTACTAAAATCATTATCTGATGCAGAGCAGATTTAGCCTTGAGAAACTCCAGAGCACACAGCATACTATACACCTCCAGCTGGAGTCTTCAATCGCTATCCTGCTGACAATCAAATGGAGCCTCTCCATGCCATTACTGCACAACTTCAAAAGATGAAAAGCCAAACAAACTATATCTAAAGTAGCTGTACTTTAGATTGCTATGATGTTATCATCCATTTTAAAATACAAGGCCAACATGAGTCTGAATGATTACCGCACCATCAAAGTGTGTGTCAGTGTTTTCTTATTGATCTCACCTGGCTCATGTGATTGTCCCTTGAGATATGATCACTAACATTTCAATGTTATAATTGTTTTCAGAACCAAGGAACATATCCTTTCAAGCAATATACAACTTTCTTCCATTCAAGTCACTGGATGGTGTTATATTTCTTGAAGAAGTGCCAATCCTGGTACAAGTGACAGAGGTGGAGCGATTCACATCTACAAGGGTAAAAAAAAAATAAAAACTGGAAACACTAGTGAATCAATTCCACATTTCTCCACCATGGGTATTAAGACTTGTAAGGCTTAATATAACACAAATAATGTCTCTTACTGAACTGTTTTATACATATTTTGGACTATGGGGGGCGCTAATATTTTGATGACGTGAAATGTTTGTACTCAGTGAGCTACTGGTGCTATCCGATGCTATTTGTACCACAACATAACTTAGAATACACAACTCGAAAAAATCAACTACTGATATAATGATCACAGCTACTGAAAGAGCCTACAGGTGGCGCTGGATATAAGCATAGGCTTAAACAAAATGCCGTACCATTGTTTTTTCCCCACAAGGAGTCTAAATGTCCCCGGAAATCGAGTGAAATCCACGCTGAGAAAACCTCCATGACAAGCGTCTGCATGTTTACATCCTGTCAGGATGGCATCTAGCCTTTCTTGTCTTTCGTTTGTAAGCTCTTTCAGTAGCTGTGGTCTACTAAAAGCCTCAAAGGCATCAGGGCTAAAGTAGAGAGAACAAAGACGCACGTCATGGGCTTCTTCCCATTCTTTTCTCCTCTTCTTATCGCTAGGAACGCAGTGATGGCTTACATCGCTTCTCTTGTTGCCCTTAGACTGAAAATTACAATCAAAAGCTTCACAATGTGGCATTGTATCAATATTTTATTTTTGAAGTCATGTATTCAGAGTTGTGTTGTGGTAGAATAGCAACAGGTAGCGCCAGTAGCTCACAGAGGGCAACCATTTTTTACGCCATCAAAATAATGGTGCCTCCATAGTCTAAAATATGTCAAAACCGAGATGGATTTTTTTAAATAATGTAAATCTTTTGTGGGTTTTCTACTACATATTTCAGTATAAGACATCATTTGCCTTATATTAAGCCATACAAGTCTTTCTAACACTTAAGTTGTTCTAAAATATGTTTTTGAAGCTATAATGCTAATTTAATAAAAGGATAATGGGATAAAAAAGAAATAAAAACAATACTATGTAGCATTTTAAAGTTTTTTCTATACATATGTAACATGTCTCATTGTTTGTTTGATATCTGATATGTGTAAAAACATTCAATCAGTTTCTTGAAATGATTCACTCTAAGGTGCTGAATCCAAACCTGTACACTATAGAGCTGAGCCATGGAGGTTTCAACTGGCAAATCAAGCGTCGTTTTAAGCACTTCCAGACACTTCATCAGGAGCTGCTCAAATTCAGGGCCCTTTTAAAAATCCCTCTGCCAAGCCGAATGTAAGATGCGCTGTATTAATTTCATCTCAATATGCATACATTCTCTCACAAACATGCCACAAATCTTGAAAACACAATCTGCCCTGTTGCTTTTTGTGCCACTGAGTGTTTTCATTTTTCAGTTGGGTGTACTCAATTTGTCCCAGATGTATTCTCGTTAGCGCCCCTGAACTCTACGAAAAACTCTTTTCTCAGCCTCACTGCACTGTTACCTCTCAGTTAATCAAATCAGAGGTGCTTTCATGGACACACAAACCAAAATCTTGTCAAATATTGACAGTCAGGTTTCCTCTTTTTGACAGTCACTCAGTCAAAAGGAGGTCATTCAAAGGCCGTAAACTGTTTCATGGAGAACACATACCAACGTTACCACGAAGACCTGATGCCCTCGTCAAGGAGGAACAGCTCACCAGCAGAAAAGTTACATCTTTTATTTTCAGTTCATTCTATATTGCTATAGTGTATATATAAACTACCATATATATAGAGTAAGTTGATTTCAAAAAGGTGGCTTTATTTGATTTATGCTATAATTACACTATTAGTCAAAAGTTTTTGAACAGTAATATTTTTAATGTTTTTTAAAGCATTCTCTTGGATAGAAATTCATATTTTTATTTAGCAAGGATGCTTGAAATTGATCAAAAGTGATGATAAAGACATTTATAATGTTACAGAATATTTCTCTTTCAGATAAATGATGTTCTTCTGAACTTTCTATTCATCAAAGAAACCTGAAAAAATCTACTCAGCTGTTTTCAACATTATTAATGATAATAAATGCTTTTGAGCAGCAAATCAGAATATTAGAATGATTTCTGATCATGTGACTGGAGTAGTGATGCTAAAAAATGTCAGCTTTGAAATAACAGGAATAAATTACATTTTAAAATAGATTCAGATGGAAAACAGTTGGTAGTGTATATTTAAACATGTTTATTTCAGTGTTTTAATCATCTTTTTGTTCTAACAGCTGCAACTTGAGGACTATCTGAGGAATGTATTGAAAAGGCCTATATACAGGACACATCCTGCAACGGTAAGTCACAGCTCAAACATTTTTCCTTGTCTGTACCCTTAGAAAAAGTACTGTTGCAGTACCCTGTGATGATAATATAAATCATCAAAGAAGAGTGTTATCATCATGCTACCATGCCCAAAATAGCATACTATAGTACTTTCTGTTAGTGTACAATGAGAACATAATGACTGTATAACGAATTTTGTATTCACAGATTTTACTAATATCATCTATCTGTGCAGTGCTATTGTCTAGCAATAGCCCTGGTGTTAAAAAAAAAAAAAATTAGAATTGTTCAGTTTCCATTGTGTCACATGATGGCAGAATGAAGGATCTGGAAGGAACTCTACCTGCTGTGTCCCCACTCATTAAAACAGGCTCTTTTGTAGAAAAAGCCTCTGAGAGGTGATTCCACACTTAGCTTAGTGCTTCACAGGCTAATTTTCTGACAGTCACATAATTAGCATTCGTTTGCAGGGCTAATTAAAGAGTACCTGTATCCGGAAACATTCGCCCCCTGCCTCAGTTTTCACCTCACACTTTCCTGGCTAATTATTAAGGTAGAACTGGACTGTACAAAGCAGATGCCAATTTGTGCTTCATTTTAGTCACCATAACTAAAATGTTTCAAAGAACTTAAATAATGATATTTCTGAATTAACTGTTGCATGGCTCATTTGGCATAAAACTAGATTGAGGCTGATTGACGCTAATTGAATTTTATTTCAGCTTGAATTTCTGGAAGTGAGTCAAATCTCATTTATCCATGATCTTGGACCAAAAGGAATGTAAGCATGTACATAGTGACATGGAATACAATAAAAAGTCCTTGGCTTGATTTGTATTTGTCAATTTATTTGTTCATTTGCCTTCAAGTGAAGGTCTAATTTTAAAGAAATCAGGAGGAAACACATTCCCTGTCTGTTACTGGTGCGGATCAAACAGCGTCTGTTACCGATGGTCCAAAAGGTGAGAGCTGTTTCATGTTATAAACTAGTATTTTTATTTTTCACCTTTGTTCACATTGTGAGGACTTAATCTTTCTGAGAAAAACACTTCAGTCAGTAGTGCGTGATCTTTGTCTCATGGTTTCACAAGTAAGAACACCAAGCCCTGAAATGAATATTGGTGAATAACAGATGCTGATGTTGAACTATCTTCATCTGTGAGGACAGGCGTGTTATTGTTTTTTCTTTGACAAGCAGCTACAGTAACATTACACTTACATAGTTCACATGGCTCTTAAAAGCAAACACTGAAAGATTCAGGCCCAATTGAATTTTGCTCCTCGGATTGCGGCCTTGCTGAGCCTTTGGGTCGTGGCATGTCTTCTTTTTCGGTTGTTTACTTATTTAGGTTATTATGATGTTTTCCCACAGCTGATAGAATGGCTCTCCCCCTTGTTTCAGCGCTCATGTTGTGACTGCTTCATGTTTCAGATGGTTGGTGGTAAAAGACTCCTTTGTTCTCTACATGAGGCCAGAGGATGGCCAAGTAGGCACCGTGATTCTATACGATAAGGGATTTCACATCAAAATAGGGACCCTGGAGACCGGAGTCAGGCATGGAGTCACGATTGAGAATCTGTGCAGGCAGGTTGAGAAAAATGTCTTTTATATTTCAGCTATTTCATCATGCAATAACTGCTATTGAACATGGTTTCAAAGCTTTCTATACATATATGTGCATCAGTGGTGTGCAGTGGTGTTTCTTTTTTTTAAATCTAAAATTCTAAATCTAAATTTATGTCCCAGTCACGTTTTCTTAGTTAAATAAACATTACTTACACTATCAGAAAAAAACTATTTTATATTTACACATTACCTATGCAATCAATATTCTATTTATTAAATCCATATGAATCTCATCAAGTTAGTGTTTTTAAGCATTTTACATTAATTAAAACAATATATTTTGTGGAATTATGTTCAGCTTTACTTTTTCAGTTAACTTTGAACTATTTTTGAATTTTCTGGATCATCAGTCATCAAAGCTCTGTTAATATTGGTCACAGACACAGAAATTTACTTCAAATTTCACTAAGCTGATTACTCACTGAAAACTCCCACAGATCAGGTTTTCTTGCCATTTAAAGTCTTATTTTGATGTGTGTGTGTATTCTCAGTATTCTCTAAAAATAAGTCTTAATAAAACTGCAAGATAATAGCAAGTGAAATTGGTCTTTATTAAAGGAGAAATCCCCTTGTCATCCAAGATGTTCATGTCTTTCTTTCTTCAGTCGTAAAGAAATTATGTTTTTTGAGTAAAACATGTCAGCATTTTTCTTCATATAATGGACTGCTATGGTGACCAGAGTTTAAACTTCCAAAATGCAGTTTAAATGCGTCTTCAAACGATCCCAAATGCAGTTGTAAACGTTCAGAGCCGAGGAAGAAGGGTCTTATTTAGCAAAACGATCGGTTGTTTGCATTAAAGAAATACAATTTAAATACTTTTTAATCTCAAATGCTCATCTTGTCCTGCTCTACCTGAACTCTTTGTATTCTGCCTCAAGACAGTTAGGGTATGTCGAAAAACTCCAATTGTGTTTTTTCCTTCAACTTCAAAAATCATTTCAAAGTCATCCTACATCGCTGCAGAAGTACCGACCCAGTCTTTGCAAAATGAACATGCAAAGAAGATCAAACACCCTTAACAAAAAAGGTAAAACAGTGATATAGCATGATTTTGAAATTGAGGGAGAACATGAGATGGGAGTTTTTTGACATACCTTAACTGTCATGAACCGGAAAAAAAACAATCCAGGCAGAGTAAGACAAGACGAGCGTTTGACATTAAAAAGTATATAAATTGTATTATTTTTTATGAAAATAACCGATCATTACGCTGGGATCGTTTACAATCGCATTTGGGATCGTTTGAAGGCGCATTTAAACTGCATTTTGGAAGTTCGGGGGCACCATATCAGTCCATTATATGGAGAAAAATGCTGAAATGTTTTCCTCAAAAAACATAATTTCTTTACGACTGAAGAAAAAAAGTCATAAACATCTTGGATGACAAGGGGGTAAGTACATTATACGTGAATCTTTGTTTTGGAAGTAGACTTCTCCTTTAAAAGGATGTTTAGATTTTTACTGTAAAACAAGACAAAATGCATTGTTTTGTTTTGCAATGACAAAAGTATTTATCATTTAATATATATATATATATATATATTTTTTTTTTTTTTTTTTTTTTGGACAGGGCGCTTACTATTAAGTGCTCCACATATAGGCAGGCCCGTTGGTGGGGACACTCCATAGACGAGTTTTCGCAAATGTTTGGACAGGACTTTCTGAGGGAAAACCGCCATGGGTCTTTTACGCCTGTTAGAGAAAACACTACATCGAAATGGTAAGAAATTATGCCATCACACTAATTATTAAAGGGGACGCTGGATGCTCACTTTCCACAAGTTGGTATGATTCTTTAGGGTCTGCATGGAATGTCTGTAACATACTTTGGTTAAAATTCCTCAACCGTCATGTCACAGCATGTCACGTCGAAACACTTTTTATCTTGGTAAAAACAGGTCTGTTCATAGTGACTAGTTTCAGTGCATGATAATTAGCTACTGCTCACCCCTCTCTTCCATTGTTTGTGTATTTGGTGGTGCGTTACCATCAAAAGCCAAAACTAAACTGGAAATATCTTAATACAGGACAGTCCGACAGCAGTTGTGGGCGGGGCCTGAGCAGTATGATGTCATACTGCTCAAAACGGTTTGCTAAAAAAAATCTATGTTTGATAAATGAGACTGTTTAGGTTTTTGGGGGACTAAAATGAATGGATTTTTATCAGTGCAGGATGGTTGTGTCCACAAACAGTTTGCTTTTATATGCAAACACCATGTAAAAGTGAACTTTGCATTTTAAATTTTTTTATGATAGTCCAATTAAAACTTGTTCTTTCTAAATATGTTTACATTGTACAATATTTTCAGTTTTAAAGTATTACAGTAATCTCAGAAGTTCAGCTAGTCCCTCATTCTTTGTTCTTTTTATGTCGATATGTGAGCAACACTTACCAGAACATTATCTTTCAAATCTCTGTGAAGTACCCTGACACAGTTCTTAAATGAAGCGCCCTGTGCTCCTTTTGAAGGTTTGTCAACGCAGCTGGATACTTTGATGCCATAGCTGATGCCCTGGAAGGAGCAAAGGAGGAAATCTTCATCACAGCCTGGTGGTACAGATTAGAATCAGCTTCAATTACTCCCCACGTACCTAGCCTTTACAGTTCTGTGAGCACTTATGTGCATCTTTTAATGCACCATTTTTTTTGTTCCATTTCCTCAAAGATATACTGAGATGTTTTGCAAAAGGGGAAGAATACATAGCTGGTTTTGTAGTACTGTAGATTCATTAGCTAATCATTTTTACAATACGTACTGAACCAAACAAGTATACATTTTTGAAGAAATAGTTCATTAAAAAGTCAAATTTCTAGCATTATTTACTGACCCTGTTGTTCTAAACTGTACACTTATAAAAATAAAGGCTCTTTATTGGCATTAATGGTTCTGTGAAGAACCTTGAACATCCATGGAACCTTTGAAATGCAGAAAAATGTTCTTTATATCAAAAAAAGTTCTTTAGATTTTTAAAATGTTCTTCAAAGTGTTTGTTTTAGGAACTGTTCACTAAAAGGTTCTTTGGGGAACCAGGATCTTCTTTAAAAATTCACAGTTTGTGCTTGGTAGAATAAAGAAAGCCATACATGTTTTGAACCACAGGCTGAATAAATTGTGACAAAAATCCAATTTTGGGTGAAGTATCCCTTTAATATAACAGAAATAAAGAATGAAAGATATATAGAGGTTGTCAAAGCATTGACTGGTTTTGATATGGCCCTCAGGTTAAGCCCAGAAATCTTTCTCAAACGACCAGTAGTAGACGGGAACATGTGGAGATTAGACCATGTCCTCAAGCGGAAAGCAGTGAGTCTGAACACCTGCTCAAATCTGGACTTCAGCCAGTTTAATTTTACTTCTCACACATCCATATATTATGTTGCACCTCATAGTTCACCCAGTTCTCTTTTGGTTTTCCCAGTCCAAAAGTTGTTTAACCACATTTTGTCTTTTGTCAACTCAGCAACAAGGAGTAAAGATATTTGTCCTGCTCTACAAAGAAGTCGAGGTAGTGATGGGTCTCAACAGCGAATACACGAAGAAAACCCTGATGGGGCTTCACTCTAACATCAGGGTGAGTCGATCAGTATGTCAAACATTGTCAAAAGCAGAATCTCGCCCAGAAACGACAGAATTACAGAGGGGACCCATCTCTCCGAATCAGTTTCCCAATCTTATGTCTACACACATCTCTCCAAGAACTAAGGTTCAATCAAAACAAATCATAGAAAGCACGAGAGTACCCAGCGTGCCCACTACCTCCGGACACAGGAATAGCATGTTACTCAGATCATGTTTGGACATATCCAAAATTCTCTGTAGTAAAATGAGGGGATCGCTGTGTTGGGAACCCTACGGATCGTGTCTGGAGATGGTCAGGTTCTTCCTTGCCGATCGTCTCCGTAAGCCTGAGGCTGCAAGTCTGCTTTCTCCCCTGGTGCCACAGAACTTCTATGGCACCATAGCGCTGCGGTATTCATCACCGTAGCACCCCAGGCCAGTGAGTGATTGACGTGCCGTCACATTATCTTATTGGAGCGCTGGTTGAGTCTAGGCAGAGGAGTGACACTGGGAAGTGGCTTGGGATCCACACCCCAAGGATGTGTGCGGCGAAGCAGCTGGGTGGAGGTATTCCTGGGCCCTGCTGGTGTAGAAACACCTGCCAGGGGCGGCTTCCTCCGGAGGCTTCGCCAAAGCTGGTGGAGACGCAGCTGTTTCGCACAAAGGTTGACACCATCTACATTGTGGCGTTATTTTTGGCTGATGGCCCGCTGTATTTCTTCAGCTGATTTTGGTCAATTGACAAAAGAGTTTGGCACATGTAATACTTCATGTGGGTATTTCATGCACCGTTCAAAAATTTGGGGTCGGTAATTGGTAACGGAATCTCTTTTGCTCACCAAGTCTGCATTTATTTGATCAAAAATACAGTTAAAACCTTAAAATATATTTTAATTTAAATGTAATTTATTCTTGTCAAGGCAAAGCTGGATTTTTAGCAGCCATTACTGCAGTCCTCAGTATCAAATGATCCTTCAGAAATCATTCTAACTGGTGCTCGAGGAACATTTCTTGAAGGAGGAACGTCAGCCCTGCAAACAGCGCAATATGTAATATGTTGAATCCCTGATGCATTTGTTTTAATGATTCTTTGATGAATAGAAAGTTCAAAAGAACAGATCTTTTAAAAATGGTAATTCCTTTTGGAAACTGTAGGCTGTAAATAGTATATTGTACACAAAAAACATACAAGAAATAGCATGCAAGCTGTAAAACTGTAGTATTTTAAACGTAACCTCAGTCTTCATTGTTCTTCAATAAAGAATTGCCCAACGTCTTGTGCAGTTGAGAAAAGGAACCTGACGAGCTGCCCATCTCTGTTGATTGACAGGTCATCCGACACCCTGATCACATGCCCTCCACAGCATTGCTTTGGGCTCACCACGAGAAGTCGGTGGTGATTGACCAGTCACTCGCCTTCCTGGGAGGGATTGACCTGGCCTACGGAAGATGGGACGATTCCCAACACCGACTGACTGATGTGGGAAGTGTGAGAAGAAGCCCTCAGCACAGTCCCGCTCTATCACCCAGCCTCACTCATGTAAGACCACCACTATTATACACTACTCTATGGACAAGAATCACCATTACTATACTACAATTATTCATGTCATAACCCATTTTGCTCTGACACTATGCATCAGATGTTTGTGGATGGGAAGATTTTTTATTTATTTTTCAGTTTTTTAAAGTGTCACCAAGGCAACATTTATCTGGTAAAAAATAGTTAAAATTTATGTATTATCAAATGTTACTACAATTTAAAATAGCATTTCTATCTTAATGCATAATTTTAATACATTTATGTTTTTATAACTGTAATTTATGACAAAACTGATTTTCAGCAGCTATTAATCCGCTCTTCAGTACTACATGATTCTTCCAATATGCTGATTTGGTGCTCATGAAACATTTCTTAATGTTATCAGTAGGGCTGGGTAAAAAATATTGATTTTTCTATTTTGATCGATTCTTATTTTTACGAAACAATATCGATTCTTAAATCCCAAGAATCAATTAGTCTAGCCTGATTTCAGTTAATGAACGAAACATTGTAGCGCACCTCCCATCCAATAAATCACAATAAGTTTGTGCTTTGTTGCTTTTGATATGAAACAAAGTCTCTGATTTAAAATTCTGTCCATTATATTTTAGTATTTAAACAAGTGCCGTTTTGCCGCTGTTTAACGCGGAGTGACAGATCGCTGTAGCGCCTCAGTTCAAGAGAACACAAGCACAAAGCACACGTGAACTGATCATCTCCTCCGCTTTAATACTAATTTCAGTTCAAAATAAACATGAATTAACATCCAAAGGTATGTTGAGAAAGAGCACAAGTTACTGAAATCCATATCCTGTCTCATGTAATCGTTCATGTCAATATAACAGCTTGTAAACAATGTCAACTAATGTCACATTTACCTCAGAAAAAATAAACTCATAAACTTGTTAGTCAGCTAGAAAAATGAACTCTATAGAGGAGCATTTTGCTAAATATATGCACCATATTTATTATGTAATTGTAAGTTTATTATTATAAAAGCTTAATTGATGTAATTTAACCGTTTGTATACAAATCAGTTCATTTTAACCTTAATATTATAGTAATGTAGTATCAACTGACTCTCATGTATTTACTACTAGTTGAGAGATTTTTTTTTCCTTGAGAAAATTAGGCATGTACTGTACCTGATGATCAAAATCAAGGCTTGCGAATCGGAATTGAATCATTGTGTCAAAAACCCGCCCTAATTATCAGTGTTAAAAACAGTTGTGCTGCTTAAGATACAGTTTTTTGTTGGATTAATTTGGATAAAATTTTTAAAAAGTAAATTCTTGTTATTTCTTATGGATTTATTTACATATATACAGAGAGGGCAAATCAGAACTAGATGGTATCACTTCTTCTCAGAGGCACAGAGGCATTAAGTGAATTGGACAGGAATAAACTTCTTGTAAATGTGACCCATTGAGAGTGATAGCCCACAGTGGCCCCACAATGTTTGTCAACATGCCATGCATATTGCCAGCTGGGTGTTTCTGATATCTGTCAAAGACCTCAATGGGGGAAGTCGACACGCACCTGACAGATGCCTGCTAAAGCCTCCTCTGAACATGTGTACTGATGCGCCAATCAGTATTGAAAGTAACATCTATTTAAAAAACGACTCATTAAAATGTCATGTAAATTCATCTGTAGGACCGCTACATATTTGTTTGTGTGTTATGTTATGAGCAATTGTATTGATCTGTGATTCAAGCTTGAAAGCATTGTCAGCTAACCTAAATTAAAATTGTAGCAATTTATATTGTGTAGCCGTTCTAACAATGGCGCTCATAAAGGAGCCGTCCAGACTGCGTTTGAGTTGTATGCTTACTGGGATTGATTTTGTGGCGGGTGATTCAGGGCCTCTGCCTTCTTATTCTTTTCTTTTTCCAACGAGCAAACGTAAAATTGCAATTACGGAGCATCTGGGGCACCCTTGAAGGGCCTGTGGTTGATAATTCCAGTCCTTCTCGCTGGGCCTTTCCTTCCCCCCTGAGAGCTGCATTAAACATAAAGGCCCTGCATGGATGAGTGAGTCAACAAATGACTGGGGCCACTAAATGGGAGCTTGATTTCGTCTATATGCCACCTCTCCCGGCCTGCTGCCTACCTGCCTGCCATTGTGTCATTAAATATGGGTCTGAGCTTTTAAATAAACATGATTTGAACCCAGATGACGGCACTTATTGCATTTACTAAGGGGCTTCTCTTAGCATGCTTGAGTGACTGTATCTATCAATGCGGGGCTCCTCAACTGTAAAATCTTTGCTAATATACATGAAACTGTTACAGCTGTTGGTCTAACCTTTCAAAACGTCTCCTAAGGAGCACAGTGATATTTGCACTTAATAAAATTATGCCCACCAGGAGAATAGTGCTCTGACATTTGCCATTTGTCAAGTCGAGGGCACTATGATCCCCCATGAGCCATTAACTCGCACACATCAGAGGGCATTTTACCCTCGTTCAGACTCTGCGCAGCAGACTGGAGTCACTTACACTGTCGTTTAAGTCATAGCTTCCCTGGGCTGATGCCGCACGGGTGGCCATTAGAGCTCCCTGCATACTGCGTGCTGACAGCTAGCCTTACATATCAGCCATATACAGTACTGTGCAAAAGTTTTAGGCCACTAGTATTTTCACCAGCTAAAAAATGGATTAAAGTAAGTTATTTCTATTTTTTGCTGTATTGTGTTAGTAAAAAATATCGGTTTACATTTCCAAACATTCTGTTTGCCATTAATTGTAATAATCTAGTGAGATTTTTGTTTGCACAAGGAGTCTGACAACAGCCAGTGCTCCACACTGATCTAATCTCATCATCATCCATTATTACGATTAATGGCAAAATGAATCTTTGGAAATGTAATCTGATATTTCCTACTGACACACTACAGCAAAAGACCGACTTTAACTGACTTTAAACCATTGGATTTAGTTATTTAATGGTTCAGAGTGTGTGTGGGAAAGGTTGTATTGGTTGTTTGGCCGTGGATTGTACACCAGTGATAGTTTAGACTAAAGAGACTAAAAAAGATAGACTAAAAAAAATAAATACTAGACAGTATAGATAGAATCATAGCAGACAGACATCCAGCATTGCATACGATAAATGGTGTGTTTAATATATTATACAATAGGTGCCCAGATGGTAATATTTGTGTGTGTGCATCAGTGTTCCCACAATAATGGAAAAACTAGAAATGTTAAAGGGGTCATCGGATGTTGTTTGAACATTAATGTGTGTTGGCAGTGTATGTACACATCTTCCCTATAATGATAAAAATCCATGCGGTTGCTTTTAATTAATCTGTAAAAGTAATATCCCCTTTTTCAAATCGAGCCATTCTCAGATGCCGGTCAGTGTGGCTTCAGAGGTCGCTCCCAGTTGATTGACATGAGCACCTTACAATAGTCCAACCTCCATTGTTTCAATGCCGGAGCAGGGATGTAAGTTAGACAAGAATATCTCCGATTGAGGTGTTGTGTTGCTGGATGTAATAATGAACGTAGTGGTCGTCATTTACTCCCGATATCTGAGCCACTGAAGATGCAGTGGATTATATTTGTTTGTGAAGGGAATGCGCCTCCCGATCTACATATATTCGTCTATGTTCACTCAAATTATTCGTGATCCAGCTTCACTTACAGCAGAAGTGAATATAAGGGTTTTAGTATGAATCTCTGTGATCGCCTTTCCTAATAACGTGCTAGTTAGCAAGTTTAGCGGCTAAATGCGGCTAAAGTAAACAGGCTCATCACTCCACAGAGAGAAGGGGGGAGGGGCAAACAGAGCTCATTAACATTTAAAGCAGCCTCGACCAGAACAGGATGATTTTTGCAGAGCTGATTTTGACAAGATAAAAAGGGTGTTGTTTTACACTACCACTGAGAATTTTTAACGAAAGTATATTATAGACTTTTCATTAAGACCATAAAGAATATCATATCAACTTGTGGCAAATGGGCATCCGATGACCCCTTTAAATGTGTGAAATCTGGAAATGGATAAGTCATGGAAATTAATAGCACTGTATATACATTGGGACTGATAAAAGTTATGTATTTCTAAAGTGAAATGAAATGTTTGAGTTAAATGAAAGGATAAGGGATAGTTCACCCAAAAATGAAAATTTGGTTATAATTTACTAAAATAGATACTTTGAAGAATGATGGTAACAAAACAGTTTTGGTGGCCATTGACTTCCTTCGTATAGACATTTCTCAAAATGTTCTTTCATGTTCCACAGAAGAAAAAAAACAAAGACAAACCGTTTTAGAACAAAATAAGGGTAAATATATGCTTATAGATTTTATTTGTTTGGTTTCTGAGTGAACTATCCCTTTAAGCTTTAAAATATTTTCTTTTTCTTCATGAAAATTAATTTTTCAAAAGGTATGGAAACCCTGATCCATGCATACTGTGGAGGCTAATATTGCCCACTGGCCTTTACAATAACAAAACAGGTAATTTGTGACTATTTTCTGTCCAGCATTTAAAGAAAGGCTGAAGTTTCCCAGAGCAGTTATTAAATATATGAACCTAACTGTTAAATTTTATCACCAGCAAGATATGTACATTTAGTGTGTACTAGAATTATTGGTACGCAGCTATTAGCTCCACAGCTTATTAAGTAACAAAAGATATGATGTCTTTTCGGCCTTATCTGTGTCACATACATGTGTTCGTTTTTGTCCTGTAGCAGTCAGTTGCCACGGTGGAGGAGGGTGAGGAGATGAAATTCAACGTGGTGGTTGAAGAAATTCAGACTGGAGAAGGAGGAGCAGGAGATTCATGCTCAGTGGAGGATCCAGGGGAGATCTGTGCGAGCTTTACTTTGCCCTTAGTGGAGGAACAGGGAGAAAACAACCTCACCCTGCCCACAGGAAGGCTGCTAAGAACCCCCTCAGAGAAAAGTCATCATAGCTCTGATGGAACAGAGTCCAGTAAGAGGAACTCAACAAAATACTGTAAATGTGACATCATATTGTAGGTTATAGTGATATGATTAGCTTTCTTTTCTTTTTTATTATGTGAAACTTACATATTCTTCATAAATATAATACATTTTATTTTATTAGATCTAGATATCTAGATATATCTGGCATTTTGAAACTTTTTAAAACTTGTCTTAAGAAACTATTATTTTTGTTGCCAGTAGAGGTGCAAAAATTACATTCTTTACCTTTGAGTGCACAAATGCAATTAAATGTCCAGTAACAGAAGATTGGCATGAATAGAACAAGTGCTTACTTAACAGAGGTTGTGTTTGTGTGTGTTCTGTGTGTAGAGCATTACAGTAGGAATAGTCTTAATTCCAGGACACCTCTCACTCGGGACTGTTACAGCAAGAGCTTGTCTCTGCATTCCAGCGATTCGTACTCTCTTGGCCTGCATCACTCTCTCCCGCTGCCTTACGGTTAGTACACACAACCAAACCACATCTATATGGCATGCATATACTGACATATGCATATACTGGATAGTTCATCCAAAAATGAAAATTCTGTCGTTAATTACTCACCCTCATGTCATTTCAAACCCGTAAGACCTTCATTCATCTTCAGAACACAAATTAAGATATTTTTGATGAAATCCGAGAACTTTCTGACACTGTATAGACAGCAAAGCAACTACCACCTTCAAGACCCAGAAGGTAGGTAAGTAAGGGCATCATTAAAATAGTTCATGAGACATCAGTGGTTCAACCGTAATATTATAAAGCTATTAGAATAGTTTTTATGAGCAAAGAAAACAAAAATAACAACTTTATTTAACAATTTCTTCTCTTCCGTGTCAGTCTTCGACGTTTGTTCGCAAGAATACTACGACATATGCGTGTGGTGGTATAAATCTATACACACACAACTAAACTTTGTTCACTGAAGCTATGAGAGCTAATCAATCTTTATAAGTTGATAAATCATATATATGAATTGTTATATCATAACAGTTCATCTGTGTAATGCATTTTTTCTGTTTTAGAGACTAGTTCTCTAAGAAGTTACATTGGCAGTACTGAACTCTGTGGAGAGACTCGTTTCTGGCATGGCAAAGACTACTGCAACTTCATCCTCAAAGACTGGGTCAAACTCAACAAGCCTTTTGATGGTATGGAACAGCTGATTTAAAACCCAGATTAAGCATATCTGCAATATCACAACCCACAACCAGAGCCAAAGTACCTTCTTTTTCAATTGTTTTTTTTTAGGGCTATGGACAAAAACAAACATTGACAAACAAAAATGACAACTGCACTACACATTCTTTGATATCTTAAGTCAAATTCATCAAATGAAGCAATCTCTCCAACACAGGAGTGAGAGAAAGAAGACATAGAAGTTGTTTCCAGCAATCCCATTCTGTAGTCGGTATGGGGTTATTTTCCCAGCTCTATTCTCTTGCCAGAGGGAGATAACTTCATTTTTGCATCTCTGCTTTTGTGAATGTGAAGTCCTGGTTTTGCACATAGTGCCAACTGGGTAGGACACAGCAGGAGAATGGAGAAGTCTGATAGATGAATGTAGTGAAATACTCTTAAGATGGTCATGCATTATCAAAGACGGTGAAAGAGAAAGACCACACTGTGATGGCTTCAAAAGGCCTGTCTGTCATCTTTGTATAATGGTTTGGCTAATGTTATTATGAATTATAGTTGTTTGTTTTTCTCTGGTTAAGATTTCATTGACAGGTATAAGACGCCACGGATGCCCTGGCATGATATCGGGGTGCTGGTTCATGGGAAGGCTGCAAGAGATATTGCACGACATTTCATTCAGAGGTGGAACTTTACAAAGGTAGGAAATTAGATCAATTCTCAGTGATCTCAGTGTTTCTCTTTTAAACAATCAGATTAAATAGAGATTTGTTACTACCTAGATTTTTCTATTCAGAAAAAAACTCAACATTTCATAAATAAATGTCAAAATAGATTAACTCAAATGTTTAGCATCAGATTATTTCATCTACATTACTTTCATAGCTCTCTTCTTACAGTACATAAATAACTAATTTGTGTCTTTTTAAACAATTTTAAAAAGAACATCTGAGTTGAATTAAACCATTAGAAATAAGTACCTCCTGAGCAACCTATGAGCAACGTAATTTTCACTTTTTGAGTTTTACATTTGAAAGTATTATAATAAAGTGAATGGGGTATATATTGTATTGTTTGTTATGCAGTATGACTATAAAGCATATCTTCATGAATGTCTAGAAAAATTAGCTTTTTTAAATTGCAAATACCACCTCCATTCAGAAGTCTAATTGTAAGAACTACAGATCAGAGAGCAGACACGAAGCCGAGGTTTCCACCCTCTCTCAAGTCTTTTTGAAAACCCATCTTTATTAGCTTGAGCTTAGCACCCCCTGCAGTTGCTCATTGTGTCCTGTTCTGAATGCCGTCAGCATTCAATGGCCGCCCGCACTCTCAGCCCCCTTTTAGAGCAATTAGAGGCCTTTTTACTTTGATTGTTCAGTAATTGAATTGGTTTGAGGCCTGTATGATTTCCTTTGGATTATGCCAGTCATATTTCAGGCTTGGCTACCGATCAGACACTCTGCTGGTGAATAATTAAAGGAGAGGAAGCCAGGTGTGTGTGTGCGGCAGAGGAGGACAAACAAAAGCCAGTTGAATGCCTCTGATGAGGTGTTTAGTGGAAATGAGAATTTACGGCTCAAAGACAGACTAGTCTCATTTATATCTTTTGCTGTTGATTAGGGAACGCCGCTCGTCGCATTCACAACAAAGAAAGTATTGTAAAGTGGAAACAATCCTGTCAGTGATTTCAGGCATTATGAGATATATTAGAGGACTTTTCATTTGTATAGGTCATGTATCGTTCAAAAGTTTGGCATAATTTTTTTTTTAACGCATCTCTTATGCATTTATTATGCAAGGATGCTTTTATTTGACCAGAAATACAGTAAAAACATAAATGTTGTAAAATATTATGATTTAAAATAACTGTTTGTCTGTTTTTATATATTTAAAAATGCAGCTTATTCTTGTGGTAGCAAAGCTGAATTTTCAGCAACCATTATTCCAGTCTTCAGCGTCACATGACACTTCAGAAATCATTTTAATATTCCAATTTGGTGCACAAGAAATATTTATTATTATCGTCAGTGTTGAGAACTGTTATTTTTGTGGAAACTGTTAATTTTTTTATGGATTCTTAGATGAATTGTTCAAAAGAACAGCATTTGTTTGAAATGGAAACCATTTGTAACATCATAAATGTTTTACATTCACTTTTGATACTTCTGATTCATATTAAAAAACACATACTAATCCCACAGTTTTGATTGATATTAGTATACATGTGACCCTGGACACCTGTGACCCTGGACCCTGGAAACCAGTTGTAAGTCGCACGGGTATGTTTGTAACAATAGCCAATAATACTTTGTATGTATTTTATGCCAAATGTCATTAGGATATTAAGTAAAGATCATGTTCCATTAAGATATTTTGTACATTTACTATTGTAAATACATCAAAACTTAATTTTTGATTAGTAATATGCATTAGGAGAACTTTAAAGGATTTTTATCAATTATTTATTTATTTATTTTTTGCACCCTCAGATTCCAGATTTTCAAAAACGTAGTCTCGGCCAAATGTTGTCCTAACAAAGCATACGTCAATGGAAAGCTTATTTATTCATGACTGGTGGTCCTGGGTCTCATATATACTAATTAAAATATTTGCCTTAGCTCAGAATTAAGCACATAAATAAACAATTGAATTCACATTGTAAAATACATCATCCTGCAGTCTTATCATCTAAACTTTTATTAAAAATAACAGTTTTATTTTTTTGTTATTTACAAATAATGTATTCTTACACCTGTGCTAAACTAACTGGCTGTTATCTACTATTACCACCGAACTAGAATTAGCATCTATTTTCCGTCTCTTTATACTAGGTGGCCTTAACTGCTATGTACTTACATTTAAATGAATCATTTGATACAATGTTTTTATATTGTACTTATATTTTTAAAAAATACCTGCATGTAATTACATCTGTAATTGATTTGTGTAATTACATTTATAATTACACTGTAATAACCTACTCATACTACTAAACCTGTCCCTAACCTTACCCGTACCCCATCTCAATAGCAGCAAAAGTATTTTTCAATACAAAATGAACACAATAAGTGCATTGTACTTATTTTTTGATGTAAGTACGTAGTAGTTAAGGTGTTTTAACTTAACGCTTATGTTCTGTACCTGTATTATGAAAAAAAACTGAATTAGTTGAAGTCAAGGCTTTTTTTTAGAGCTGTGGTGATTCAGACATGTGATTCACTATCAAGGTCACTGGAGTTATGAGTATCGCTTGGGCAGCTGCCAACAGCCCGTGAGCAGAGTTAATGTTAGTTCTCCCTCATCAGGGCTCAATGGATTTTAATCAACACATTATGCCAGTTGTTAATTGCCTGAGAACCATCTGTTTATAACCACACGGCCCAGATTACCGCTTACCCACAGTGTAAGCTGACATGGCGTACAGCTCGCTAATTTGCACCACGAGCACTTCCTTCATGAGGGGTGAAAACGTCAAGTAAAATAAAACTTCCAAAGGAACTCTGGCAACTTAAGCGAGCAAAAAAAAATTTGTGTCTTTTGTTGTAATGACAGTTTTATACACAGCAGAACAGAACAGATAGTCTAGATGAATCGAGAACAAAACTAATGTGACCAAATATCACAGAAACATTGAAAATACTGTTCCTTCCATATGTAGATAATTGGTAGAGGGTGGCAACATCGTTTCCTTTGTTTCCCAGGAAACAAAGCTCGTCTCATGTTCAAACGACCTTTGAACCATGTTCCCGGCCCAGTTGAAAACAGTCTGAGTATAGTCTAGTTAGGACAATAGCCATTAAAAACCTACTTTCGACAAACCTTCGCACACACGGCCATCAATTTACTGTAATCAGCGGCACTGTCTAAGACTAAACAGAGGAACAGAGACTTTTGTTCAGCCCTAAACAAGTGCTCTGTCTCTGGGGAGTGGAGGTACCAGGCAGGGGTTGATGGTCAGCCCAACAGGCTATCTGGATGTGGCACAGTAATTAGCGCTCTTTAGGGGTGTGATTTTGGAGTCAACGTCGGGCGTTCTGTCTGATCCCAATCAACTCTCCTTTTATTTGCTAGCTGGTGAAGAAGCGGTCGGGGGCGACGTGCTACCCCTGCCTCATGCCCAAGTCTCTATCCGCACCCATGGTGCCAGCCGAATACAGCGGCAAATCAACTCAGGCTAATGTTCAGGTGAGATATCACCACCAAACCACATGGGTTCCTGCTTTGACCTGGCAATATTGCCAAAATTATCCATCATTTTTCAAGAATCATGTTAGAATCCAAGTTTGCACTAATATTTATTTAGAAATATGTGTTGTGTGATAAATAAAACCATGTCATTCTGTCCTTTTTCCCCAAACAAGGTTTTGAGGTCTGTGTGCCAGTGGTCTATTGGGACAAAGGTTCATGAGGAGTCCATTCATTTAGCCTACGTTTCAGCCATCCAGAATAGCAAACATTTCATCTATATAGAGGTAAAATATATGACCATAAATATTTATTAGTTGCACAATTTGGGATATGGCCTAGGCCTGGTCTTCAGTACAGAGTAAAAGTTTTTTTTTGTTTGTTTTTCTGGGGGTGATGTGACATACATTTTATGAACTGTTATTTACCCAGAATTTAATCTAAAAATATTCAAATATTTTATCATATATCAGAGCAGATTTCTTGTTGTTTTATGTAAATTTCCATTCAGATACTGAAGGTTGCTTTATGGAAATACAAAAATATATTAATGAACCAGGTTCTAAAAACATTAAATAAATAAATAAATAATATATATGTATATTAGCATATGTTTTTAGCAAGGAAAAGTGACTGTAATGCTACAAAAGATTTGAATATATTTCAAATTTTTATATTAAAAGCACTGTTTTATTCTAACTTTATATTCATTGAAGAATCCTGAAATAAAATGGAAAACAGTTGTATTGCACCGTGAAATAGTTTTTTAGGGGCACAGTAACCGTGCATAAATTTGATGAACTTTTATTTATCCTGTTTTTCATCTAAAATGTTTTATTTAAATTTTCATTCAAATACAAGAGATCACTTTATGAAAATAGAACAATAATATTAATGTACCAGGGCCTAAAATAAATAAATAAATGAATTTCTTATAGCATATGTATATTTATTTAGCAAGGAAAACTGACTGTAATGCAACAAAAGATTTATATATATATGTTTGAAATTTATATTTCAAAAGTGCCGTTTTATTCTAACTTTATATTCATTGAAGAATCCTGAAATCCTGAATCCTGAAATATATTAAAATAAATAACAGTTGTATTGCACTGTAAAATTGTTTTTAGGGGCACAGTAACCGTGCATAAATTTTATGAATTTTCATTTATCCAGTTATTCATCTAAAATATATGTATTATATTATTTATCAGATTTCTTATGTTCTATTTAAATTTCCAATCAATTACTGAAGGTCGCTTTGTAGAAATAAGTGAATAAATAAATAAATAAATAAATAAATAAATAAATGCAATTCTTATAGTATATGTATATTTATTTAACAAGTAAAAGTGACTGCAGTGCTACAAAAGATTTAAATATATTTCAAATTTATATTTCAAAAGTGCTGTTTTAATCTACCTTTATATTCGTTGAAGAATCTTGAAATAAAATATATTAAAATAGAAAACAGTTGTATTGCACTGTAAAATAGTTTTTAGGAATGCAGTAACTGTGCATAAATTTTATGAACTTATGTTTACCCAGTTATTAATCTAAAATATATAATATTATTTAGCATATATCAGGGCATTTTTTAAAAAAAATTAAATACTAAAGATCACTTTATAAAAATAGGAAAATAATATAAATGAAGAATGAAAATTCTTATAATATATGTATATTTATTTAGCAAGGAAAAGTGACTGTAGTGCTGCAAAGGATTTAAAATTAAAGATTTAAATGTTTAAAATTTATATTTCAAAAGCTTTTTATTGGTAGTGTGTAAATATATACAGTATTGTTAATTTTATGTATTAATTCTATATGTAAAAACTAAAATAAAAAAGTTTAAAAAACAATAAAAACAACTGTATCCCAAACTGATCACTGTTTTATTAGATTTTGCATAATGCTTCAGTTTTAGTTCCTGTGCCATATTTGCACTGCATCTCTCTTTCAGTCACCCTCTCTCCCTTCTCTCTTCTGTCTCCTTATATCTCAGAACCAGTTCTTCATCAGTTGTGCTGACAAATCCATCCACAACAGCATTGGCGATGCACTGACGGAGAGGATCCTGCGTGCGTACAGGTGCATTGTGACAAAAGATACACTTGTATACAAACATGAACACAAAAACATGACTGAGCACACCTAACTACATTTCATTTTGGCCACAGGGAGAAAAAAAAGTTTCGGGTCTATGTGGTGATGCCCCTGCTGCCCGGCTTTGAAGGTGACATCTCGTCAGGAGGGGGCCAAGCCATCAAAGCAATCATGCACTTTAATTACAGGTAATAACCCAGCAAACATGCGTCTTCTGTAATCACCAAATTGCCACAATTAAGGGTAAAAATGCAGCCTGATCGGCCGCTCGCAGCAAATTACACGTGTGTAATGTGGAAACAACAGACCCTGCTCCTCACGGGCTACAGAGAGACGATTACAGCCCCAGCTTGGACCCTCAACGCTAGGCTAGATAAGAGGAGCAGTGAGGGTGCTGTGGTCACTGGGGTTCAGCGAGCGATGTGATTGGTCGGGTGAAGAAGAATTAAGACATATGATTAGTGCAAGACAGGAAGTGGATGAAATGAAACCCCTCTTTCTCCGTTTCAGGACAATGTGCCGAGGGGAGCGCTCCATTATTGAGAGGCTCAAATGTGTGAGTAAGTAGACTAGTATGTAGAAGTATAAACTTACTCTATAGATAATGTGCATGTGAATTGCATGATTGTAATTTATTATAGCAAGACAAGAACGAAGAAAGTGTGTGTTTATGTGTTTGTATTTGTCTGCAGTGGCAGATTGCTGGATCAAGTACATCTCATTCTGCGGTCTGCGTACTCATGCTGACCTGGATGGGCGTCTGGTCACTGAACTCATTTACGTGCACAGCAAGCTCATGATCGTGGACGACTGCACTGTCATTATTGGTCAGTCACTCTACCACACACATACAGAAAAGTCAGATTGGGTTGTTTCAGAAAATGGCACAATTTGTGTCGGAAAATTTCAGGCATTTTATTCTTTATCACTGCATTTGAAAACATTACTGCTTAGTGGAAAAGTCATAAACGCTTTCCCAAGTTAGGCCCAAAATAGCTGTCATAACTGCATGATATATCCTGCTTGATATACAGACAAATATAATTTTTTTTACTGGCTAAAGATTACTACTAAGGTATCTTAAAAAAAAAAGGACTGCATAATTAAATGCAACTTAACAACAACAGCAATAATAATAATATATATGCATAAAAGTAATACAAGTGTAAATTATAAGTAAATATTGAAATGATACATTTAAAATTTATTTTACAATGTTTCATATATATGTATATAGCTGTGTCATAACTACATGATATATCCTGATTAATATTCAGACAAATATATTTTTTTACTGGCTAAAAATTACTATTAAGATATCTTAAAAAAAAGAAGACTGCATAATTAAATGGAAATTAACAACAGCAACAACAGCAGTAAATAATAATAATAATATATGTGTATAAAAGTAATACATGAGCCAATTATAAGTAAATATTTAAATGATACATTTAACATTTATTTTACAATGTTTCATATATATGTATATAGCTGTGTCATAACTACATGATATATCCTGCTTGATATTCAGACAAATATAATTTTTACTGGCTAAAAATTACTATTAAGACAAAAAGACTGTATAATTAAATGGAAATTAACAACAACAACAGCAACAACAACAATAATAATAATAATGTCCTTTTTCCCCAAACAATGTGTATTATTATATATATTATATATAATATATTATTATTATATTAAATATTATATATATATAAATCAAAATTTAATTATAAGTAAATATTTAAATATGTTAGACTTAATATTATTTCTAATATAATTTAATAAGTAATATTATATATGTGTGTGTGTGTGTGTGTGTGTGTGTAAAATTAATACAAAATTCAGTTATAATTAAATATTGAAATATGTTACATTTAATATTTATTTAATTTTTTTCATATATACATTTAATATTTATTACTAATATTTAATAATTTATATATATATATATATATATATATATAAATCAAAGTTCAATTATAAGTAAATATTTAAATATGTTACATTTAATATTTATGACTATTATGTAATAATTTATATATATATATATAAATTCTATATAAAATAAATTCAATTTTAAGTAAATATTTAAATGATACATTTAATATTTATTTTCAAATTTTCACACACACACACACACACACACTGAATTTTGAATGTTATATATATGTATCATTATACATTCAATTCAAAATGTAATCATATTATATTATTACATTCAATTATAAGTAAGTATTTAAATGTTACACTTACTATTTATTAATATAATTTATTTTATATATATATATATATATATATATATATATATATATAGAATATTAATTAATACAAAATTCAGTTATAAGTAAAGACTAAAATATGTTAAGTTTAATATTTATTTTCAGTTTTTCATATATGCATCCTTAAATTATTATTATTTAAAAATTATTTTACTCTTTGCTTTTACTGGCTTACCTTTTGAATGGTAGCGTATCATTATATATTTTGAAATATTAAGCAGCAAAAGCTGTTTTTTTACTGAAAATAATAGGAAATGTTTCTTGAGCATCAAATCAGCATATTAGAAAAAATTCTGACAGTTCTTGACACTGAAGAATGAGATAAAAATGAAAATTCAGCTTTGCCATCACAAGAATAAATTACATTTTAGATGTATTAAAAACAGATGTATTAAAAATTAATTGTAATTGTAATAATATTTTACAATATTACTGCATTTTTGATCCTATAGTGAAAAAAAAAAAACGTAAAAAATTGGTCACTTTATTTTAAGGTCCAATTCTACATATTAACAAACCATTAACTACAACTTTTGCCTTAATAAACTCCTAATTTGCTTGTTAGTAGTGAGGTATTTGTTAGGTTTAGGTATTGGGTAGAATAAGGACATACAGAATATGTGCTTGTGTAAACCTGTTAGTCGCCACTAGGGGGCACTGCACTCATACAAAACGCATCTAAGTGCGGACATGTGCAGAATACCAAACATCAACAGATGTTTATGAAAAGCGAAGTCACGCCTGTCTCCTCGATCATCACAAATGCATTATTAAAATCCCATTAACGTCGCTCAAATCCTGTTTGTCTTTATCAATTCCAATTATCCTCTTATCCTTATGAATAGGCTTTGAAGAAGAAAAATGAGAAATCTCAGTGTTTTTCACTGATATGTCCTTGAGGCTGTCTGTAGAGGTCACACCCCAATACAGATCCAGAACACGCTCCTAACGCTCCCCACGGCATTAACCGTGATAGTGGGAAAAGGCAAGGTGTCTGATAGGTATCTGTGATCTGCTTAGGCTCTGCAAACATCAATGACAGGAGCATGCTGGGAAAGAGAGACAGTGAAATGGCTGTGGTTGTTGAAGACACAGAATTTCAGCCCTCTGTCATGGATGGAGAGAGTTATCAGGCTGGCAGGTTCGCTCTGTCTCTACGGGAGGAGTGCTTCAGGTCTGCTTTCCCGTTACACGTGAGCTACATGACAACAGGATTTCCCTTAGCAGTGGGAGATTTACAGTCCTGTGCAATACATCATTTATATTCATTGGGTGAATCCCACAAACACAAAAGTCTGGTTCTATTTTGACGTATTTTTCATGAAGTAATTGAAGCATTTTTATGACTATTTTATATATATGGTTCTAAAAACTGTAAAAAATAAATAAATGAAAAAAAAATCTTTATGTAAATTTACTATTATATTTTTTAAAGTATTTAAAAAAAGCATTTTTTAAAATATTTTTTCTTTTGATTTTCAGGTGAAATATGAACTAGTTTATATACAGCTTAATGTACCCTATTAATTTAAATGTATTATTTTTTGCTGCTAGTGTTCGGCGATATGCTTCTTAGTCATATTTTTCCATCTTCAGCCTGTGAGATCACCAATACACAATATTATCATGCTAATTATTACTTAATTATTTACGGTTTCATAGCCGGAGAGTGAACCAACTTCAGGGTAGGACTGAAAGCAGCCTCTGTCATATTTTATAAACCATACATTATGTTGAATTCATTTTTATTTGGTGCTGAAGAAATGTACGATCTGGGTACCTCATAATCTTACATTAAATGATAGATTAAATCTTATTTAATCTTACATATGATGTTTGATGTGCTCATATAGTATTTTTATTAATTAAACCAAAAAAAAAAACAAGATGTGTTTTTTTATATTACTGATGAGGCGTCTATACAGATCATTTGTATGCTGCTTATACTATACTACGTCGCAAATGTTGGATGTTGGCTGGATGATTACTGATGTACATTGTGGTGATCATATTGAAGTAAAGAGGTTAGGAACATGTTATAATAATGTCATGGGAACGTTAAAATAACATTATACAAATCAAAAACTAACGTTCAGTTTCCGTTAGGAAAACTTCCCTGGCTAACCAAAAACAAATCTTAACAAAATCTAACATTCTGGGAACCAAAAAACCTAATTTTTATTATACTGTTAAGGGAACGTTAGTTTAATGTAAGAATAACGTTCTGGGTATGTTAAGAAAACTTTCCTGGCTAACCAAAAACAAACCTTAAAAAAAAAAATTTGGGAACCAAAAAACCTAATGTTCATCATACTAATATTAGGGGAACATTAGTTTAGCATTAGAATAACATTTTAGGAACCAAACCTAACATTCTGGGAACGTTAAGAAAACATTTCTCGTTAACCAAAACAAACCCTTAAAAAATAACGTTCTGGAAACCAGAAAATTAATATTCTGGGAACGTAAAAATAACATTATACAAACCAAAAACTAACATTCTTTTTCCATTAAGAAAACTTTCCTAGCTGACCAAAAACAAACCATAAAAATAACATTCTGGGAACAAAAAACATAAGATTAACAATAGAATAACGTTCTAGGTACCAAAAACTAATATTCTGGGAACGTTAAGAAAACATTCATTGCTAACCAAAAACAAACCGAATAACATTTTGGGAACCGAAAAACTAACATTCATTATACCAACATTAGGGGAACATTGGATTAACTTTAGATTAACATTAGAATAACGTTCTAGGTGTCAAAAACTAACATGGGAACGTTAAGAAAACTTTTACTGGCTAACCAAAAACAAACCATAAAAATAACGTTCTGTAAACCAAAAACTAACGTTAAGAGAACATTAAAATAACATTATACACGCTAATAACTAACATTCTAGTTCCGTTAAGAAAACATTCTTGGCTAACCAAAAACAAACCTTAACAAAATAACATTCTGGGAACCAAAAAACTAACGTTAATTATACTAACATTAGGGAAACATTAGATTAACAGTAGAATAACGTTTCCTGGCTAACCAAAAACAAACTTTTAAAAAATAATGTTCTGGGAACCAAAAACTAACATCTCAGCTTACAATTTTTGGTTCCCAGAAAGTTAGTGTAATTTATTAACTACACATATTTTTTTAGTCAAGTAGCATATCAATGTCATATCATAAAATATTTTTAATGTGACTGAATTTGTATTTAAAATTAGATTGTAATTTACTAATTATAATGCTTACTCAGTTATTCAAACAGAAGCCTCAGAAAATGAACATTTATTCTACATTTAGAACATCGTAACTGACTTCTGTTTAGCTTAAGTTTACGCACTTAAGAAAAACCCCGTTATAAATAGTGAAGCCCTCTACACTTTATGATGAATAAATCTGTTCTTACATCACACAGAGATCTGCACTTTGTTGGTTATGACGAAAGAATTTGCGATAGAGCAGAATTCAGTCAGGTGTTTCAGCGATGACTCATCTGAACGCCTCTGATTGGCCATCGAATTCATAAACTCAACGGAATTCATAACATTCTGGGAAACAAAAAAAAAAATGTGCGATTGGTTATAACGTGTAATGCTGTGAAAATGCTGAAAAATAATTACGATGAAACAAAATAAGACCTAATATTAATTCAATAATAATCAAATTTGTCTATACATGATACTGTTGGATACCTATGTGCTTTAGTACATTACAAAGTGGGTTATTTGGATTGTGAAAGCAGTCTCTTTTTTTAGACTTGTACTTGGCTTGCTGGGAGACAGCATAGACATCAGCGATCCCATCAGTGACCGATTCTACAAGGAAATCTGGATGGTGACTGCAGCCAAGAATGCCAGTGTGTATGACAAGGTAAATAAATCACTCAAAAAAGAAAGAGCCAACAAAAGAGCACAGCACTGACCTTCCTCACCGCACGCTCTAAATAGCCCTTGATTCATTCTTAGAATAGAGCTTCCTTTTATCACTGATCTTATAAATGCGATTAACCGGCTCAGTCAATAGAGCCGGATGTTTGCTTGTGCTCTGATTCTGCCTTTGTGTCATTAAAATGCTTAGCAAACCAATATTAGTATTTTTTTTTATATATATGCTTAATAGGTGTTTGTTAGGAATAGTCACCATCACTGACTCCCTCTGCAGGTCTTCAGATGTTTGCCCACCGATGCAGTCCTGAACTATAAGATTCTGAGGGACTACATGTCACGTCCTTGCATGGCTGCCGAGGATCCTTTACAGGCCTGTGCCGAACTGAAGAAGATACGAGGTTTTCTGGTCCAATTTCCTTTATACTTTCTCTCTGAAGAGAACCTTTTCCCTTCTTTCAACTCTAAAGAGGGAATCATGCCTATTGAGCTTTGGACATAGACTCTTTGAACCCATAATGGCTGTCTTCTCTTTTGATGCATGTCGTCTAATGATGCTATATGTGCTGTCAGTAGCATGCATACTTCTGTAGAGCAAAAACTACCTCTGAGCTATCTATAGATGTGTGCTTAAACCTTCATTGTTCTGTTTGTCTGTTGTCCCTGTAGGTTTATAACTGAACTCTGTCTTAATCAAATATACATGGACACTGCAGCTGTTGTAAATAATTAACTTTGTTCTTTCAGTAATTATTCCTTTATATGTGCATAGTTGTTTTCAGATCTTCCAGATAATTAATCTAGGTAAAAATGCTTGAAATCAGAACACAACCACTTCAGGTAATATCACTTTTAATTTAAAAGCACGCAATAAATTGCTGTAATTTTAATTTTTACAAAAGTACATTATTTAAATATATCATTTAAATTAATCTTATAACTTACATAGCTTGATTATAATAATCAGACATCTGGAAAAGTCAGTCACATAGACACATAATACAGTTACATTCACTGTCTTGCCATGATGTACGCAAGCGATTGCATAAACTGTAAACCCACAGTTTTACAACACAAGATAATTGTGGACTTTACAAACACTCACGTAATGAAGACAAACAAGAAGAACGCTATGGCTTTGGTTAGGTGTGTCACATGTACCATGTGAATTTCCTAGCCATTAAATCTACATTTCAGGATATTAGACTCTTAGATTACGTTACATAAACTTCCTGAGGACACTTTACCGCTGCTCTTTCATCAAAGCTATTTCTCATTGACAAAACAATGCTCGCTGAAAAATTTCCACCACAGTAGAGCGAGCATTAACGTAGTTGAAATTGACAATGTCTTTGAATAAGCAAAAGGTGGCTTGAATGGGTGCAGGTGACGCTTTAAGCAGCAGAAACACCTATGTGAAGCTAATACAAAGGATCATGAAGAAGCCAATACAAAAGGTTTAACCAAACGATCCTTTCTTGAGAGGAAAATCTGGAAAATTAGCAAGAAGTTTGGCTTCAGATATCAATGAGGTCATCGCCGCTTTCGTCACTTTCCACCGTCAGTTGGCGAGTCCACCACTTTTTGACTTCAGACCCAGAGGAGGCCTCATCACTCACAGGGTTCATCTTACACACCATGGACTTCACACTCGTGCGCCCTGCGGGACAAACACAAGACCGCGACGTGAGTCACGGGTTAACCAGCCACACAAACACGTCAATGTGCAGAATACTAAACACATGGAAAAAGGAACAATAAACAAGTCTTTGTTCTTGTTCAAACCCTTTCAAAGAAACATGGGAAGAAATTTGGTAATTGTTTATTATATGTATCAATGGTGGTGGTGTTCTGAAAGAGGAGGCAAAGTCTTTAAAGTAGAAGTCCACTTCCAAAACAAAGATTCACATATAATGTACTCACACCCTTGTCATCCATGATGTTCATGTCTTTCTTTCTTCAGTCGTAAAGAAATTGTTTTTTGAGGAAAAAATGTCAGTATTTTTCTCCATGTAATGGACTGCTATGGTGCCCCGATTTTGAACCAAAATGCAGTTTAAATGCGGCTTCCAATGATCCCGAATGCGGTTGTAAACGATCCCAGTCGAGGAAGAAGGGTCTTATCTAGCATAACGATCGGTTATTTTCATAAAAATAATACAGTTAATATACTTTTTAATGTCGAACGCTCGTCTTGTCTTACTCTGCCTGGACTGTTTTTTTCCGGTTCATGACAGTTAGGGTATGTCGAAAAACTCCCATCTCATGTTCTCCCTCAACTTCAAAATCGTCCTATATCGCTGTTTTACCTTTTTTGTTAAGGGTGTTTGATCTCCTTTGCATGTTCACTTTGCAAAGACTGTGTCGGTACTTCTGCAGCGATGTAGGAGTTTTTCAACATACCCTAACTGTCTTGAGCCAGAACACACAGAGTTCAACCAGAGCAAGACAAGACGTGCATTTGAAAATAAAAAGTATTTAAACTGTATTTTTTTTATGAAAACAACCGATCGTTTGCTAGATAAGACCCTTCTTCCTCGGCTGGGATTGTTTACAACCACATTTGGGATCGTTTGAAGCCGCATTTAAACTGCATTTTGGACGTTCAAAATCTGGGCACCATACCAGAAAAAATGCTGAAATGTTTTTCTCAAAAAACATAATTTCTTTACGACTGAATAAAGAAAGACATGAATATCTTGGATCACAAGGAGTTATCTGTTAATCTTATCTGAATTATCTGTAAATCTTTGTTTTGAAAGTGGACTTCTTTAAAGTTTTTATTTTCTTTTTTTAATCAAATGTAAATTCAGGTCTCAGCCTGGTTAAATGAACATTACTTACACTATCAGAAAAAGAAAAAAAAAAAAACGATTTTATATTTACGTGACCAATGTAATCAACATTCGGTTTATTAAAGCCAAGTATGAATCTCATCAAGTTAGTGTTTTTAAGCATTTTACATTTATTCCAAAATAATAACTTACTGCAGTAACAATTTAAATTGTCAACTGTTAACATGTTCAGCTTTTCTTTTTAATAGTTAACTTTTAACTATTTTTGAATTTTTTGTAACATCAGTCATCAAAGCTTGGTAAATATTGCTCAAGACACAGAGATTAACTTTAAACTTCACCAAGCTGATTACTCACCAAGCTAAAACTTCCATAGATCATGTTTTCTTGCCATTTTAGGCCAACAAAGCGGTTCCATCTAAGTCTTTGAGTTGTTTACTTACTTTTTTAAATTAGTCTTCCCAGTAACACCATTATGTTGTTCATTCGGAATGATTCGCAAACACAAGAGGCGGGATTTAGTACATGAATAGAGCCCTATGATTTCCACAATGCAGAAAATGCAGAAGGAATCGCGGAGTCCAGTCATAAAAACGGAATATCAAACCGAATTTGTCAAAGTTTGGAAGAATTAATCAAAAGTATGTTATAAAATGAAAACAAATTGCAATATGGTGTAGTATCTGTAAATATTAAGCCACAAAAGACAATTTAAATGAAAGATATTAAAGTTAATGGTATTTACGGCAACCCGTCAAAATAAAAGTTCGGTTTAACTTGAAGAGATTGTGGCACAAATACTTACTATTATTTAGTAGAATGTACGTAATACTACTGCTATTACTGTTGAAATATAAAACAAAAAACTTTTTTTTTAAAGAAATAAGCACACAATATTTTTTTCTTGTTTTAATTTTTATAGTAGTACCCCTTTACTTGGCCAAAAATTAAATTAGTTTGATTTTCATTAATTGAAAGATAAATTAAATTAATGTTTTATGCCTTCATTTTATAACCTAGAAAAATTTAAATACACAACACAGAATTTAAAGGCTATTGTAAGAATGAATAAAAGTTGTTTTTATGCATTCAAATAATTAATCAGGCTAAAACACAGAATTTGGTAACAATAAAACATTACATAGAGCCCTAAACATGTAATTTTTGTTAATCTTTTAATAAACTGATGTTAAATTGTATAGGTTTCATGATTTTAATCAATTAGACATGCTTTTTGATTAATATAATTTAATTAAATTATTAAAAAGGAGTCCAGAAAAATTAAAACAGAAAAAACGGAATCCAGAAAAATTTAAACGGAAAATAATGGAATTTGGAAAAAAAAAAATATAATAAATATAAAATATAAATATAACGAATTTCATAGAGCTCTATATGAGCCAATCACAGCCAAACCAGTCATATCCAATTATATCACAATGGAGGCACTCCCTCCTCTCACATGACTTTCCCCCATTCATTCTCAATTAACCCTCACCAAACTCACCGCATGCTTTAGGGGGTCTGTTAAAACTCAATGGGCTCAGGAGAGGCGAGAGACATGGACTCTCACTGTAACTTTACCTGCTGGTGTCGCTGTTGGACAATGTTTGTAGAAAAACTCTATGAATTTTTTTGCCTCCTCAGAGGAAACACCCCTGATATACGGTTGAAGTCAAAAGTTTACATACACCTTGCAGAATCTGCAAAATGTTAATTATTTTAGCAAAATAAAAGGGATCATACAAAAATAAGGTGAATAAGGTATTTCACAGGGACTCATATGCAACTATTACAGAAGGTTCAAATGCTCTCTGATGCTTCAGAAGTAAAAAACAATGCATTAAGAGCTGGGGTGAAAACTTTGTATTTGAAGATCAGGGTAAAGTAAACTTTTTTTGTCTTCTGGGGAACACGTAAGCATCTTCTTTAGCTTCTGAAGGGCAGTACTAAATGAAAAAAAAAAAAAAAAAAGTACACATCCTTAATCCATTCAAAAGTTTACACCCCTGGCTCTTGATCTATTGTTTTTCCGTCTGAAGCATCAGTAAGTATCAGTGTTTGAACCTTCTGTAATAGTTGCATATGAGTCCCTCAGTTGCCCTCAGTGTAAAAAGATGGATCTCAAAATCATACAGTCATACTGCAGTATAATTATCATGCTAACATTCTTTAGCAACACTTAGCCTGACTTATGTTGCTATATACCTCATTTATAAGTCGCTTTGGATAAAAGCAATACTTTTGTAAATGTAACAAGCTTGTTTAATAGTGCATTGCTTGGTGTTGACCTGCAGGCAGTCGCCACTGTCCCAGCTTCCTCTGGGGTCGGTCGGCAGAGTCCTGTCGGTAGCCACTGCGGTCTGACAGGGTGGGACTCAGTAAGGTCTGTAGGCCGCTGTTCTGCTGGGTCAAGGAACATCATTTCAAATCATTTCATTAGAATGAAGACTCCGTAACACACAGAGTCTCTGAAGAATAGACACTAGTATGGTTACCTCTGGCTGAGTGGGATTGTCTTGGTTATGGGCGTTGGTGTCCTCGCTGGGGACGGTGGTCTCAATGCTGGGAGGGTTAAGCAGGCGTCGGAGATCCTGCTGTTGGCTCTCTCTCAGACTGAGAATGATGCTACATGACTGCTGCTGCTTCTGAAGGAAGAAGGTGGTGTATCAGTGTTTTCATTCTGTTCATCCTGCATGTCTAATATCAGCTTCTCTCCCAGTGGCTCTATGCTGATATGGGACTAATTCAATTGAACAATGACAATAAAAGCAATTGAACTGAATATCAGCAGTTATATCAGTGATCCTATAAGTGGATCTGCGTGAGTTTATAGCTCTGACTTTGGCTACACGTCGCAAGCCAACAGCGCCTAATTGTGATTTCCTGCTCAAATCAGATTTCTTTGTGAGAAGAGATAGCAAAGTCCCTTTCAAGGAAAGTCGGCTCACTCAGTGCTCATTTATGCAACGCCTCCAGGCAGCTATTTTAAGCACCAATTCCTATCTGCATGAATGAGGAAATACCAAAATCTCAGAAAATACTTGCCAACCTCTCATTTAAACATATTTAAATGAGCTTTTCGATAAATGTTGTTATTCCATCATAATGTGCAAAACAATTTCTCCATTTCAGAGTATTATGAATAAACTGTCTTGGTATATATATTCAATCTTTGGAGATATCTGCACACATACACACAAAATACTCCTCTGACAAAAAAGTTAATGTCACACTGTCAAGTTAGACTGACTTAAATATTGCATAAATTTCCACCTGACTGTTCAAGATTTCTTTCTGCATATTAAAGTGAAATCAGATTTGGGCCTTGTTGAAATGTAGTGTGAATATAGTCGCTGTCAAACCGCTGATCTGTTGTCAGTTTATTGGGGTGAATATCGGTGAAGTGTCAGGAGTGTGGGAGTCGTGTGTGTTTATATGAACTCACGGCTCGTATGCGTTTCAGGCACTTCTTTAACCACATGCGGATGGTTTGTTTGGCCACCTCCTCCTCTATAGTGTATTCAAGCTGCTCTCGTGCCAACAGCTCCTCCAGCTGAAGACTCTTCCGGATATCAACTGAGCGGTACGACAGCATGCTGAAACACATACACCATTGATGACTTAATATAAGCTGCTGAACAAGCTTAGTGACCAACATGAAGAACGCATCAGAGATTGTTCTTTTTAGACTAGGGAAGATTTAAGTTCTGAACTCTTCTATATAAAATTGAACATTTTGATTTGTCATGATATGAACACTTTTGTTTTTCCCCCAAAATGTGTTGTAATGAATACTAATGGTCCTTTCTAACCTTAGTACATCATGGAAGGTGACATCTCCTCCGTTGTGCAGACGCTCCATCTCGTAACACATGTGTTTGAAGAGAAGCTTGTCTTTGTCCAGGTCAACTTCCAGACGACCTCTCAGCAGACGGAGCAGAAACTTCACCCGAGAGGTCGGAATCACTCCCTGTTTTCGAAAGACTGAAGTAAATACCTTTATATATAATGGCAAAAGGGCTATGTAGGAAAATTCTCAGACTGTAACTGTTGCTAGTAATCTGCCTACCTAGACATTTTAATGATTTTCTTTTACTCACCCCTAATTTTCAATTACTCACCCTCATGCCATTCCAAACCCGTAAGACGTCTGCTTAATTTCAGAACACAAAGTAAGATATTTTTGATGAAATCTGAGAGCTTTCTGACCCTGCATAGACAGCAAAGCACCTGAAGGTTGCAAGGCCCAGAAAGGTAGTAAGAACATGTCCATGTGACATCAATAGTTCAACCTTATTTTATGAAGCAAGGAGAATATTTTTGTGAGCAAAGAAAACAAAAATAACTTTGTTTAAAAATGTCTTCTCTTCCGTGTCAGTCTTCGACATGCGTTCACACGAGTACCACGACACATATGCTGCTGATGCAAAATCCGGCGTTCTGACATAGAACCCAGATGCACTGCGCCTTGTTTACAAACAGAAGATGATGCACGTTGTACATAAAACAGTGGTCGTAACATGTCTGAAAATTTCGACAGAGAGGATGACTTGCAATTTTTTTGCCCCGCCTTACTTATTCAAACCGGAATATACAGACAATGAAATAAGGCTTTGTTTACACTGCAGGTCTTGATGCCCAATTCTAATTTACTGCCTACATACTATATGTCCAACAAAGGACCAGCTTAAACCAGCTCAAACTAGCAGCCATGCTTCAAAACAAACCTAACCAGCATATGCTGATTTTTTCAACAGGGACTTGCCATACTGCCATACTCTAACTTTTGTCAGTATGGATCATCGATTTTGATGACATCACTCTGCACTTCAGCTGAAGCTGTGGCTGAAATCAGTCACTTGTTTATAGAATTTGTATTTTCTGTTCGGTGAATGGCACGTAGTGCACTATATAGGGGATAAGGAACGATTCAGAACGATTCAGACTGTAAATATGCATTCCGTTGGGGCGAATGAAGTCTGGTTTCATGCTGTGTCACACGAACCACCGTAGCAAGCTCACAGTCTGCTCTGGTCCAAAGATGCGATAGCACGGAGCGGATCATATGCACGAGACGGCGCAGACCACAAAACGTATCAGACCCATTTGAATTCAACACAGAATGCTATCGATATGGATGAGATTGTGATATAAACAAAAAGCAGTGATATAAACAAAACGCTATTTGCTATTTAAAAAAGGGGGTGGGACCGCTTGATATGTCCCTCCCTGTCTTCCTGTTTCAGTTGAAATGACATCAACACATATAATAATGCTGTATTTCAAAAGCTGTATTTTAGTTGACCCTTAATGGGGGGTTCTTGCACCACACACTAGCCGAGATGGACGAACACAAACTATGCTTAATGCTAGCTCTGTGATATATGCAAAGTTCGCCATCACCATGATGTTGCCATTCACTGCCTCCACATGTGCTTCCTCCTAAGAATAATATGATGTCATTACACCACTAAGAAGTACCAAATTGTCGCAGTTGTAATGACGAACAGAACGCAATGCCTCAGAAAATCTGATCTGCCTGTTTACATGACAGACGGCACATATCTGATTGGCACATATCTGATTTATGAATGAGGCCAATGCATGCATTTTTTTCCTGTTTACACAGTCATAGAACACATCTGATCTGTGTTACATATAAGCAAAAAAATCTGAATTGGGTCACACTTAACTGACAGTGTAAATGAGGACTAAGAGAGATTGAAGTTCTACGTCAGAACGCCTGCTCCTGTGTCAGCAGCACCACACGAATGCGTCATGGAAGAGAAGAAATTGTTGTTATTTAATAAGTTATTTTTGTAATCTTTGTGCACACAAAGTATTCTCATAGATTCATAAAATTAAGGTCGAACCACTGATGTCACATGGACTATTTTATTGTCCTTACTGACCTTTCTTGGCCTTGAATGTGTCAGTTGTTTTACTCTCTATGCTGGGTCAGAAAGCTGTCAGATTGAATTTAAAATGTCTTCATTTGTGTTCTGAGGATGAACGAAGGTCTTACAGGTTTGGAACAGCATGAGGGTGAGTAATTATCGAAACAATTTAGTTTTTTGGGTGAAATATTCCTTTAAACAGGTGGTTTACAGTTTTGGTTTTGAGCCAAATGAAAACTCTAGTGAAAAGTTGTTGTTGCCTGTGTAGAGTGTTCTAAATCAGCTTTGTGAGGTTCCATGACAGTCAGCGTGCTGTCTTAGAAGGCTAGTAGACATCGAGTAAGCTCTGTAGATTTTGGACCAGTGTCTAATTAGGGACATAGTCCTTCCTGTGCTCAGCTGTTACAGTCTTTTGGTCTCAAGTGTTTCTAGCTGATCCTAGCACTGCTGGTTGATTCATTAAGGCCAAAAAATGACTGGTGTGCCTCATTTAACTCATATACACGAGCAGATATTACTGATCCTAGGGGGGGAGGTCAAATCTGCACGCACTTCTCTCTGCTGCTCTCAATAAGGCTGTTTCCACCTAATGAAGATGACAGCTCAACACCTCTCGCTATCTGTGACAGGCAGTAATAACCTCCAATTACTCCGGAGGTGAGAATGTCGATGCGTGTGATTCATTCATTTGCGGCTTCAGAGCCGGTGCGGCGAGCGCACGCGGGTATTAACTCAAAATCATCCCCGCTGACAGCCGCTGATCACAGGCACGTCCCCTCCTCCTCCTCACCTCCCGCTTGTCATCCACCATGTTCCAAATGATCTGGAAGTGACGCAGGTCGTTGTAGCTTAGCAACTGGTCCTCCTCGGTGGAGTAGAACAAAGAAAAATTCTCCACAATGATGGCTGAGGGGGAGATAAAGTGATTATGTTTGGGATAGCTTTCAGCTAGGCTCTCAGTACTTTAGTGAAAGACTGAAAACAGACTCTAAACAAGTGTGCAAATGCAGACATGAATGCCTGACTGATCCATTGCAAGCAAATGGTCCTGTTGTACATACTTTTCATGCATTGCTGTGGGTGTAATAAACCTCAAGGGGGCAATAAATGCCTCTTTTAAATTGTCAGGATATAACATGTTGACTGTTAATGCTAATACCCACTATATTTGCTTTTTGGAATGCAACTAGCAAACACATTGAATGATATTTCAGAGCATAAAGTTGAGTGGTGTGTGAGTTACACACTCATGGTGTAGAGAGTGTTGTGGGCCTAACCCTTCCGAAACAGACCAGCTAGGACTATTATGATTATGCTCAGGGGTGTACATAAGTGGTGCTCAGGTGCATATGTGCAACCAAAATAAAAAATGCGCTGTGTAAATAAGTTCAGACCACTCTTTTGCGCACTGACATGATTGCACAATCACCATTTTAGATCGACTAACCCTGATATATAAATATTAGCACTGCATTTTGTATTTTTGTGTACGTTATTTTTTTGTTATTTTTTAGTTCATACTCATTTTTATTTCAAAATATAATAGTATTATCAAACTTTATTTTTTTCATTATTCTTTTATTTAAAAAAAATACAGTGCAATAAACTATTATTACTGTTGTTAATTATTTTATTTTTATTTTTTAGTTACTTAAAACCATAAAGAAGAAAGAAAAAAATGTTACTTGAAATAAAATAAATGTTAACTGAAAAATAAAAAAATCAAACCTTTTTTTTCAGATTGATTGCAAAGCAACATTTCTTTTTCATTTAGTTTAACTTGATGTACTAAAATAAATCTGAAATAAAAACTATAAATACAAAAGTAAAAAAAACAACAATAACTTAAAAATACTAATAAAAATACTAATAATGACAAAAACAACAAAATTACTAACATTTTAAATTAACATGAAAACAGAAAATATGAATAAAATCTCATTCACATTATTAGCAATAACTATAATATTATCTCAGTAATACTAAAATACCAATAGTGCTATTATATGGTCTAGCTTGTGGATCATATTAGCCATGGAAGTCTTGCTAAAATTCAGTTTTAATTACACAAACATCTACTAGAAAGTACATCTATATAGTTCTGCAGATCTATACAGTCCATAAACCAAGAGAAAAAGAGACAGAGACTAAACTGGCTTTGACCCAAAGTGATTCAAAGCCTCATTCATATTCAGCAGTGACCAGTGCTGAGCTACAAGAGTTAGTCAGAGGGAGGAACCACTCTGTTTTGGCAAAAAAAGAGATAATAAACATGGAAGGACGTCGGGAAGAAGAATGGGCAGCGATATTGTATTTTATGAGCTAGTTTGGCTAGCGTCTAAAGCGGGAGGAAATTAGATGCCACCCCAGGAGATGGAACAGGATATTGTGTCGGCGGGCCGGGAAAGAGGTGCTTACCTACGAGCAGGTTGAGCATGATGTAAGCGATGATGACATAAAAGGAACAGAAGTAAATAAGGGCGCCAGCATAGTTGCCACAGTCCGTTTCCCAGTAGCGATGTTTGTCTGGGGTGCAGAATGGCGGCTGCACCTGGGGAACGAGGCCGATAAACAAACATAATCAACACATGGGGTTCGCAGCCGATGTGGTTTTGTTTAAAGAAATCATTCAGAAGCATGTCGCATGAAACCAGATGCTGTACAGTTCTATTTGCAATTCTGTCTGATTCATTTAACTGAATTGTGTACTGTTTTTTAAATGATTTTCACAGCGAGCAAGCTTGTTTGCAGGCAAAACGGGGCTGCCATCCAATCTCTTACCATGCAGTCATGCATGATCTTATTCCAGTCTTCACCTGTGACTATTCGAAACAGTACAGTGATGGCTTTCCCCGCGGTGGAGAAGTTTGCGTGCCTGTTGGCGAGAGAGGAAAAAGTAACAGCTCACGCAGAGTCACTTCCTCTCATGCTGTCAAGCTGTACCTGAAAATTGATTCTCTCAAATGCAAGTAGGGCATTCGAGCAAAACGTTTAGACAACACCAATTATATCAGCGCTGTGGGTAGTAGTAAGTGCGTTACAAATCTCGCCTCCGGTACGCAATCACTGCCTCCGTGTGTCACAAGACAGGCTTACCTGTTAATGTTCTCGCCGTATTTGACAGTGCCGAAAAGGACGACGCCGGCGAAAGCGTAGCACAGCAACAACAAGAACATGCCCACGATAATAAAGAAACTCTTGTACATGCTGACGACCACGGTAAGCAAAAGCATCTTTAGCGTCACCTGTAAATACAAGACAGCTCAGTAGTGGAGGAAAACGCACTGTAGGGTTTGAAAAGAGTTGTCGCTTTATATTTTTACAAGAATAATCATTAATGCATACTTACATGCTTCCCACATATGGTGAAAAACCTGAATACTATCACACATGTGCCCATCATGTATGTGTAGGCATTCTAAAGAAAAAGAAATTTGTTTATTTATAATATAATAATCAAATTATTACATTTATTATAATAAACAGAAAGTTAAAAACAAAAATTAAAACCACAAATATTACTTTTAAATCACAACAATTGTACCAACTGTAAATCTAACATTATGGTTTTGATATTAGAGTGATTATTATATGTATTATTTTCTGAAAATAGCATTTACAGGGTTCCCACACCTTAGTTAACTTCAAATTTAAGGACCTTTCAAGGACTTTCAAGGAAGTCCAATACCCTCAAATTTAAGGACAGACACATTTCAAGTGAGCTTGTAAGATACAAGAAAACTTCTTGCACAAAATAAATTCAAGCACTTTCAAGTACTTGTATCTATGTATGTCTATTTTCAAAAACTTCCGAGGGCCTTGAAATTTTTTTTTTTCAGATTCGCAAACTTTCAAGGATTTCAAGGACCCATGGGAACCCTGTATTGGAGTTCACTACAAATTACATAATCTTTTGTACAATCACTGAAGATTTTTTGTTGCAGTAATTATTTTAGAGAAACTTTATAATCATAAATAAAAGTGCCTTAAAACAAAGGTTCTGTTGTGTTCTGTTTTTCAAAAAGAATTCTGGAATTACTGTAAATATTTGAGTTTTACAAAAATCAAAAATTGGTAGAACATTTTTTTACTTTGTTTAATAAAGCTGAAAATAAAATTAATAAATTATAATTTATCAGAACACCCCATATATGTAAGCTGTTGTTTTAGTACTTTATTTATTTTTTTGATCATCTTTTTATATATATATTGCTCAAATACAGAAAAAATAATGTTATGAAATAAATACTTTCTTTAAGTCTTCAGTGTCACATGATCCTTCAGAAATAATTTTAATATGCTGATATATTATCAATGTTGGAAACAATTGTGTTGTTTTTTGTTGGAAACAATTGTGATTTTTTTTTGGAACCTACAGGATTCTTTGATGAATAAAAAGTTTAAAAGAACAGTATTTATTCAAAATAGAAATATTTTCTAACAATATAATTTTTATAATTTATTAATTTAACACATCCTTGCTGAATAAAAGTATTAATTTCTTTCAAGAAAGAAAGAAAAATGTAATGACCCCAAACTTTGAAAGGTAGTGTATATTGTTACAAAAGATTTCTATTTTAAATAATAGCTGTTCTTTTTAATGTTTTATTCATCACAGAATCCTGAAAAAATGACCACAGGTTCCAAAAAAAATATTAAACAGCACAACAACATTGTTAATAAGTCAGTATATTAGAATGATTTCTGAAGGATCATGTGACACTGAAGACTGGAGTAATGATGCTGAAAATTCAGCTTTGCATCACATGAATAAATTCTATTTTAAAGCATATTAAAATAGATTACCACTATTTTAACTTGCAATAATATTTCACAGCATTACTGTTTTTTCTGTAACTTAATCAAATAAACGCAGCCTTGATGAGCAGAAAAGACTTCTTTAAAAAAACTGTAATTATGCAATAAAAAATGTAAATAATTTCAGGTACAAAACTCTTTGAAAATGCATGACATTTTAGTGTGTACCAGTAAAGCAAAGTGCAAAATGATCCATATGACTCCCAGGAACGTGACGAGTAGGTCATATCTGTTTCTCCTGCTCTGCCAGTATCCAGCTGGTGACATAGCTATCAGCTTCATAGTCACCTGTAGCAGAGCAAATTTAATTATGTCATGACCGTACAACGCTTACGAAACACCTCATGAACTGCAAGGCCTCTGGTGAATTTTAAATGTTAAAAGAAATCTTGCTGGCCTGACTCATGAAAGAACAGCAAACAGAATTTGAAATGTGCACTGTAACATCTTTTACCTCCAGGACAAAAATGAAAGTGAAAACCACAGACATTGTGGCCAAAGGAACAGTAACCGGGTCAACTTCATCCCACTGTAACACATACACAAAAAAATCATTTATAATTTAGTGGAGAAACTAAGCAAAAAATATATTTTTTGGCTGTAACCCTCCTCACCTTAACAGACAGGAGGACAGACTGTGCTAACACCAGCACTGCAATACCTCTCTTGAAAAAAGGATGTTGGGTAATGTCATACATTTTTGCACGGAATCCACCGTTTTCTGTAAATGGAAGAGAAGAAATTTCACTTTTGAAAGAACAGAAAATTAGGTCTTTTCAGAAGGATACGGTGCTGTGGTTATAAAACAAAGACCTGGTTAAAATTCCCTGACCTTCACAATAATCTCTACGCTCTCCTTTATCATCAATTAAAAGACTCGCCCAGAGAAAATCATCTCAACTGTTCATTCAATGTACTCGGTAAGAGCTTTACCCTTGGCATTGCTTAGAGATCCGCTACATCATCGTTTTGCTGTCTTTTAGCTAAAGGTCACGGGGTCTGAGTGGCATTCATCATACGCCGTAATCACAAGTTCATTTCAACAGCCACAAAGTGCAGACAGATTATTTGAAGCTGGTTTCAATGGAGTTGGAATTGATGTGGTTACTCTGCCGAGTGCTGACTAAGGTATTGATTTTTCTGTTATTCCACAAGGCAGACTACCTGGGAGGAACCACAAAGGAAGCTCCACCCACTGCCAGCCACAGCTCTCTATAGCTAACTCTCATTTTAGTTCTTATATGTGACCCTGGACCACAAAACCAGTCTTAAGTAGCACAGGTATATTTGTAGCAATAGCCAAAAATACATTGTATAAGTTGAAATTATCGCCAAAAATCATTAGGATATTAAGTAAAGATGGAACATGGAACATCCATGAAGATATTTTGTAAATTTCCTACCGTAAATATATCAAAACCTATGTTTTGATTAATTATATGCATTGCTAAGAACTTCACTTGGACAACTTTAAAGGGGATTTTCTCAATATTTCGATTTTTTTGCACCCTCAGATTCCAGGTTTTCAAATTGTTGTATCTCGAGCAAATATTGTCCTATCATAACAAACCACACATCAGTGGAAAGCTTATGTATACAATGTATACATTTTAATTAAACAGAAATCGACCCTTATGACTGGTTTTGTGGTCCAGGGTCACATATGGCACTGAAAATTATTGCAGCAAGGTTATTTTAGTATAACTTATCATATTTAAGATTTAACCCTTTAACTGTCACCGTCCGCTCTGTGAAGTTTCCTTCACCATATTACAAATAAAATCTAATCTAATCATGACAAACTATATATCATTGGGAAGGTCTAAGACTCCTAAATAGATATTTTACCAATCTTTTGTGTTACAAATTATTTAGGAAAAGTAATAGATTAATTCATGACAAGAGTGCACCTCAAAAATCTACATCATAACAGAGTTCTGACCTTTGCCACAAAAAGATTTTCTTTGTTGCATTTTTCCCAATCACGCAATAGAATTCTTAAGAAATTACATATCAACTGAAAACTTAAAATCTCAAAATCCCCCCAAAAACTCCCTTGAAAACCATTTTAAAATCAGACATTGCATTACCATGGAAATTGTACATCAAAATCATATTACAAAATGTTTTCGTTCATGAATTATAAAAATTTACTGTAACTTTGGATAGTGCATGTTCAAGACAGGGAGTGACAGTTAAAGGGTTAACATTATTACTTAAAACAATACTTAAAATTATCTTTTATTTTATATTTTTAAGTTTTAGTAATTTGGTTACAGGCTTTCATCATTTTTATTAGTTTTTTAACAATACTTTTTTATATTTATTTTTAATAAATTTTAGTACTTCAATTTCAACTTGTTTATTTTAGTTAGTTGCTGAGACAACAATTCTAGGTTTTTATACAATTATATTTTATAATATTATTTTTTATACAATTATATTTTATAATTACGCTTTATTTAAATTGCATTTTTTAATGGTTTTAGCTTTAGTTAACAATAACACTTTTTTTGTTTGTTTGTTTTATCAGCTACTCAAAAATCATAAATTATATTGCTTGCAAAAAATATTAGCACACCTGGCCGATTAGGTAACTAACTAATAATAATAATAATAATAATAATAATAATAATAATAGTTAGTAGCAATAGTAGTAATTGTAGTTTTTTTTTTTTTTTGCACTGCCTGATTGTATATATGGGTGTTAATTATGCTTGATAGTGGTAGAAGAAGAAAGAAAGAAAGTATACCATTATTCAAATTTGATCGCTCTTTGAGGGAAAATTTAATTAGAAAGGTTGCGTAAACTTGCAGTGTGGCCCACAAAATGCATTTTGTTTTGTTTGAACAAAATTAGATTTCGGTTATCAGCACTGGAGGAAGAGCACACTGCTTCCATGCTGATAGCAAAAAGCCATTGGTTCAGCCCATTGTTTACAAAGGCAGCACAGATGAACAATTCTATTGTAATTTACAAAGAACTTCTGCATGTTTTCCTATTGGTTAAAATGATAATTGAACAACTCAGATGTACATAATGCCTAAAAAAGAATAGAAAAGTACCATTGCAGCCTTTGGAGTTTGGTTCAAAACATATCAATCAAATATGCATAGTTGTCAGTAGATTGTAGATTTTTTGGTGACTAATTGCCACATAAAATATGCCTGGATAATTGCCTACTATGATAATTGTGTTTATTCTTTCCTGCTGTTATGAAACATGTCTTTGAAGTGTCTGTTTCCAGGCGAGCCAACGGCAGTCAAACATAAAAACATAACGAGCCGCCGCCATCGTCACCGCAGAGCCTGCGACTGCCAAATCAATCAGTCAGTCAATCTACGGGAGACACAGAGAGAGAATCGCTCTTCTCTCTTTGGCTCCGAGGTGCCCACGGAGCCCAAAGTCATTCATACTACAGGCAGATATAACTTCTGACTCAAAAGTGGAGTGGTTATTATCAAGTGTGTGATTGCCTTGGGGGTGTACCCACCGCTGAAAGCTTAAATTTAGTTTGTTCTCTACTACAGCAGAGGAGAGCTGATTAAATGCTTCAGGAAACACATGCAAAGCAGGGATGGCTCATTAGCCAGGAGAGGAAGAGAGGAAGATGGAGGGAGGGAGAAAAAAAAGAGAGAAAGAAAGAGATGAGAGACTGAGAGGCTGCTGCTGCTGCTGAATAATACACTGGCTGCTTTGGTGATCTAGGTTTATCTGCGCACCACCACCATGTCGCTTTATGGCTGTTTGACCATTTTGGAGGATTCATATTCCTTTTGGAATAACAAGCTTTAGGTATTTTCAGATGTCTTTGATGGAGAAAATATGAGTATTATGACTTTGAATTATGGGTTTTTAATATTGTCAATGATAATATCACAATTGTTGTTTAAATTATTTGACATTATCAAGTATATTGCAAAAAAACAAACAAAAACACATGCAGAGAGTGCATGTATAGACTATGAAATTTAGGCTAGACTTGCATGCGTTTACTGTTTGATTTAAGCTATTAAAATACATTTAAAATTCCCAAATTTCACTACAAGGGGGCAAATACACTCTATTTCTTCAAAGAAAATAGTTTCAAAATGTTTTAAAGTCACAGCAGAACTATGTTGCATCTCTGAGCATCATGACAATGTTTAGTTGAATCATTGAATCAATGAGCTCTTTGAATGAATCGATTAAATTAATGACTCAATGACTCACTCATGCAGTAATTTGCCGCCACCTACACTGTAAAAAACAATTTGAGTCAACGTAAAATAATTTGTAACCTGGCTGCCTTAAAATTTTAAGTTCAGTCAACTGAAAAAAAGTTTATTCAACTTGAAATGTTAAATTATACAAAGTGACAACTTAGATATTTGAGTTGAATCAACTTAAAATTTTAAGGCAGCTGGGTTACTTACCCATCTGTTAAGTTTAGCAAACACAAATATCTAAGTTGTTACTTAGTACAACTTAACATTTCAAGTTAACTAAACTTATTTTAGTTGACTGAACTTAAAATTTTAAGGCAGCAGGGTAACAAATTATTTTAAGCTGACTCAACAAATTGTGTTTTTTATTTTTTACAGTGTACAGATGATTTTAGGTTTATATTCAAAGTATATTTTCACTTTTCCCTCCAAATCATTTCAGATATCAGTATTCAACAATTTTTTAAACATCAAATCATTATTTATAATGATTATTTATAATGACTTCATTTGTAATTGCATGTACACCACCAGTCAAAAGTTTTTGAACAGTAAGTCTTTTAATGGTTTTGTCTCTTCTGCTCATCAAGCCTGAAAATATTTGATCCAAAATAACTCTAAAAGCAGTAATATTGTGAAATATTTTTACTATTTAAAATAACTGTTCTTTTTTAATTAGGGCTGTCAAATGATTCATTGTGATTAATCGGATACAAAATAAAAGTTTGAGTTTGCCTAACATATGTGTGTGTACTGTGTGTAATTATTATGTATATATAAATACACACAAATTAATGTATATATTTCAGAGAAATATGTTATTTATGTACACAATATTTTTATTTATATATAATATAAAATATAAACATTATAATAAATACATAGACTTTTCTAATTTTACTGTTTTTGCTGTACTTGGGATCAAATAAATGCAGTTTTGGTGAGCAGGAAAAGACTTCTTTAAAAAACATTAGAAATCTACAAAAACTTCAAAAACTTTGACTGGTTGTGTTAATGCATTTAAATGCCACTTCAGATGCGGATTCTGTGCCACCTCTGCATTTTGGAAAATTTGTTAATACTGATTTAATTTGATTTATAACAGTGCTATAGTATCTTACTATTTGAGTTTATTGGTTGAATTTGACACAAAAGATGATGCATACATTTAATTTGGTTAGAAAAATTGGCCTTATAAGGGTAAAAATGCCCATAAAGGTAAAAATTAATGTAAACAAAAGGTCATTTCTTACTCCTGCAAACTAACCACCTTACAGAATATGAAGAATATCAAAAGCTAAGCATTGTCTAGCTATCTTTGTCGACAAAATTCTAGAAAATCTTATTATTGCAATTATTGTCATTACTGCACACTCTTCAATGTAATAAAATATATCACTATTTTTTTTTTTTTGCCACTTCTGATGACACATGATTGCAAACAAACTACAACAGAGCAACATGATGGTGGTGTACAAATAGACATTTTATATCTGCAGACTTTAAGTGAGCAGTTACCTGGACGTGGGGGAAGGTGGAGGGGCTGAGCAATCTTTAGTCGACTTTTCAAATCTTCCCATCTCCTCTGATCCACAGTCAAAAGAGCAGTGCCCTAAACAAACACATTCAACACATCTGATCAGGAAACAGCCAAAAAACCTACTGTAGTACCAGTATATAAAAAACTGTATAAAAAATACTGTATATTTTATACTTTTATAACAGTATTAAAAAAAACTGCCATACCTTATTTTCATTAAAGTTGGCTATGACAACACCAACAAAAAGAGTGAGCCCGATCATACAGCCCAAGAACACAAAGACGTGGATGTAGATGCCATGAATCTGTTTTAAGAGAGGTCCTATTGCAGTCATGATCAATCAGATCAGTATACATTTTAGTGTTTTAAAAAAGTAACTTACCGGTCCAACTCTGTGTATGATGACGTCTCTCACCTCCACCCAACCCTTCAGCGACAAAACCTCAAACAAAGCCAGCATGGCGTTGCCCACATTATCAAAATTGAAGTTTCGAGGGTTTGCCCTAAAATAACAATTCAAGAGATATTTAGCATATTTATTTTTGTCTGTTCTTAGGACAAAAAAGAAATGCAACTGCTAAATCAAAAGTAAAATATTAAATTATATCCTAAAAAAATTAACCCTGTTTTTGTTTTGTTTTGTATTGTGAAATTTTAATAAGCACATGTACTCTCTCCTTGCTTCCCAAGTCTTAATAACTTTCTGTTATGAAATGTTTGTTTTTGTAAGGCAGAAAAAAGAATTACATACTATAATTTAAATGTAATTTATATATGTAAAGTATACTTGTAAGCATACAATACATACAAAAAGTACTGTTGTAGTGATTAATTTATACAGATAAAAAATGTTCGCAAATATTCATTTTTCATTGGCCATGAAAATAATGTCACAATGGAAAAACATTAAAGACCCTCAAATGTTATTTTATTTTATTTTATTGAAATATGAACTAGATATTTATGTTATATTCACCCTTAAAGCAATGACTAGAAACCAAGAACAAGAGCTTTTTAAAATGTGACTTTTCTAGTTAAAGCACATAAAAAAACAAGGTAAAAAAAAAAAACTTCAGCTGTTCCCTTTTTATAATCTCAGATGTAAATTGTACCAAAATGTTATGGTGTCTGTCTGCTTGTCTGTCTGTGTGTGTGTGTGTGTGTGTGTGTTTGTGTGTGTATGTGAGCGGACTGGAGACGCACTATTCTATGGGCTGAACACGAACACAATACCTACAAGATCAAACGCCTTGTTCTTTTCCTGTTACCACGCAAAGTGTTCAAAGATAAAAGAGCAACAACCTCTTTCTCTCTGTTATTCAGTTTTAGCATAAACCTTATTTGCTCTAGAACAGCTATGGACCCATGTGTATCTTTTGCTGGTCTTCATTATTTAACGTCTCTCAAATAATTTGCCATTGTGTTGCCACACATCTCCAGAGCAATAACAGACTCATTGGTGTGTGGGTGTATGATTGTGTGTTGTTTGTGTTTATGCCTGAGGGAAGGATATATCAGCCCCCTGCTCCGTGCCCACGACAAACCGTACAACTGCACTGAAACACTGACTATTGCTTATGGGGAAAATACATATGAAAGATGATGAAAATGTGGTGCTGTTTATGTGATGAGAGCATTCATCATACTGGTTTGTGCTGTCACAGATGAGATGTTGCTACAGGGATTTCTCAAAAAGACCTCAACACTGAAGATGTGACAGGCTTGGTTTGTGATGAATTATTAGTTGAGCATTTGTGGTTAAAAAGCATATAAATTTTTATTTGTTTTAGAAAATGACAGGTTGAGTTATATCATGTAGAGCCCTTTGAAGCTGCACTGAAACTGCAATTTGGACTTTTCTTTTCAACTGATAAAAGAAAGACATGAATATCTTAGATGACATGGGGGTGAACAAATGATCAGGAATTTTTTATTCTTAACGAGAACTTAAAAAAAAACAAAAAAAACAGACAATACAAAGAACATTCTTGTTCAGTTTCATACCAAACTCTTGGCACCCAGAATCCTGGTTTCTTCTCCCCTGGCCTCAGCTTTAAATTCAAGTTCTTTGAAATGCTCACGTTGATTCTAAAGATGCCGTGGCAGTCATCCTGAAAAAGTTCACAAAGCACAAAATGTCAGTGAAGTACAGAAGATCCTCCACTCTCAACATAGTTTGAAAAGTTGCAAGAATTGTCTCGTACCTTACTGGAGATATGGGGATCATTACATTTTGCAAGTTTTCCAGCAAAGAGTTGGACCCCGAAGGTTGCAAACACCAGCATTAGTGTCAGAAGAAGAATAGAGACCTGTTTGGGAAATCAATAATCCAGTATACAGCAAAATGGTTTTGCCACAAAATATGGTCAGTGCATTACTCTCAAAATACAGCAACACTATAATAAGCTCAAAGGAAAGTACCCAAAGGGAGCAAAGCTTTAATAAAGAAGGTCCATAAAGAAATCTCCTAGACAAATACTGCTGAGTTAATGCATTACATTCCACTACTGCAATGAAGAGAGCTTCTTGTTTTTCAATTAAATGTGTCATACCACAAAACACTTTAAAAGAGACATCATGAAAATCTGACTTTTTCCGTGTTTAAATCCTATAATCGGGTCCCTGGTGTATTTGATAATCCAGTAACTTTCTTTTGGTAAGCCTTTCTCTGTAAGCATGTGAAAAGTCGCTCAAATTTCATTCCCCCTTTGAAGTAAAAAAGGTGATTTAGTTATAGAATTACCACCCCTTAATCTGCATGTTTCCACCCACAGCACCGCCATTTTATTTTCGCAAGCAAAAATGGTGTACCAGTTCTAACTCCATGGCAAAAGTTTGAGCAAAGCATGCCAACTGTTCTGTCGTTGCCGGTACAGACAAGCAAAGAACGCTATTTAGAATTCAAGCCTCAGAGGAGACAAGACTAATATGAATGTGATTTCTTTCCAAGCTGTTTACCTTCACAGACGTAACTGACTGTTTGGGTGTAATTTATGTTTTTAACATAAACCTGTGTGTATCTGACAGTTCAAGCGCAATAAGACATGAAAGAGCAATATTTTAGTGCTCACATACCCTTAAAACGCATGTGCATCTGATTTACGAGCTGTAAAGGCACAGCCCTATTCTGGAAAAGGGGGTGGGGAGCAGCAGTTCATTTGCATTTAAAGATACATGAACAAAAACAGTGTGTTTCTGCTTCCTTTTAAAATGGTTTTTTCAAAATGATATAATAAATGATCTGTGTGGTATTTTGAGCTGAAACTTCACAGACACCTGAGACTTATATAACATGTTGTAAAAAGGAGCATAATGGGTCTCCAGTAAATAAAAGTATTTGATGTACTCAAAATACAATCCTTTTTGTTCCAAAATATCATCTATTGAAACAATGCTGCACTTTTTTTCCAAATGAAATCATAAACAAGGAGACAAAAAAGCTAGCACAAAAATATTTATCTTTTAGAAGAATTAAAAGGGTGGTTGACTTTTTTTTTCTAGGCTTGATTATGTTTATGGGGTGCAGTCTAACGTGTCAACGCTTTGTTTTTTAAAAAAACATTATTTTTCACATAATTTACTTTTATTCTCTGATGATTTCCTGGTTTATGAAGCCCCTCCCTCAGAAATACACAATGAGCTCAGATTGGTTAGCTGGCCCAGTGCGTTGTGATTCGCTATACCACCTAGTGCACGTGCAGAAAGGTCACGCCCCTCACCTCGCTCAGGTGTTTTTTTTTTTAATAAATAATTGCGTTGTCAATATTGCTTATCAGTTTGAGCCTGAAGGGGGCGAACCTGGGGCACCTAGACCAGACTGAAAGGGTACTTTAGCGTCAGAGCTCAAAGGTGAACACCACTGGGTGAGAGAGAGAAGAAGGGCAGAGCGTGTGTAGAGCAGGGGAACGTGATGAACAGGATTAAGAACCGCTGCTTTAGAACACTGCTTTTGAAACTTGTAAATCTATTAGAACCGTTAGAGGACAGAATTGCGATTCTTATATGAATAGATTTGTTTGTGCACCCCAGTTTTGACGGCATAGCAACTCTTCCTCTTCACTAAAGCAGTGCAAAATGGAATCACCTACTTTGTTGCATGTTCCCAGAGGCAGGGTTTATGTACATTTTTAGGGTTTGTGATGTCACCAACCTGGGAACTAGCTTGTTGTAGTCCCTACCAGCCATATTTGTAGCCATTAAACTGCCATAATTTTAAAAGAAAAAAATCTCTTTGCATTGAACTTTCAGAAATCACAATCAACCACCCCTTTAACAAACAGCCAGCCATCTCTGCTCTCTTTTTATTGAGTGACTACCTGCAAGAAGTAGGCCGATTTGTTCACTCACCAGGAAGATTTCTTTGAAACCCTTGAGGACCTCTCGAACCACCTTCCTCATCTGGGGTACCAGTTTAAAGATACGGAGTGGGCGTAGGCAGCGTAGCATCATGAGGAGCTGAGCACCAGACTCAGGAGGCACATGGTTTGGTAGCCAGCATAGAAAGATCAGACTGACCTACAGAGTGGGCAAAAAGGGCACAACTCTTAATTTAATCCTGATCTTGTGTGAGAAATCACTACCTGCAGATCATTTTTCTATTGCTTTATTAGTATGAATGCAATAAGTATTACTCATGAAATAGTCAGCATTGGAGATGTAGGCTGTTCTATTACATGCAAGTAGTGTTTGTGTGAGACGGGCAGAATTCTTCTGAAATGAGTAAACAGGATGAAATTGACGTGACTGGGTCATTTAAACAAAACACTATTTAGGGTCATTAAAAAGCAATCTTCAGAGCCTCATTAGAGAAGTGAATAATCAGCTAGAAGGCTGCTTTTCACATGTGTCAGAAAGTGGGTTTTTCACAGGAGAGCTGAGAATGAAGTTTTACTAAGTAGATGAAGATGTCCATGACGCCACCGAAGTCTCGGATGACTGCAGTAGGAGTGAAGAACAGACCATCTGCCATAATCTTCAGGTTCAGCTCAATGCTCATGAAGATGACGAAAACGTATTCTCCGATCTGCAGAGAAAGGGGTGGTTTAGTGTACAATAGAATACAATTTTTCATAAAGCAGCTTTTATAAAAACATACAGCAACTGAAGATTTGCCAGCTGCGTCATAACAATTGCTTGTCTGCTGGTAATTTAGAGAAGGTTTTGAGACTGGGAGTGTCATAACACAAAAACCGACACCAGGATAAAAGTCTTCCTCTGTGCTCTTGAAAATACCCTTATCAGGTAAAGATCAGGACATCCTGGACTGTCTGAAGTGGAGTTTCAATCAGTGGTGTAGAAAAAGAGACAGAAGAGAGTGGCAGGTCAATCAGTCCCATCTTTCTGTCTCGTAAAGTACAAGATCTTTGAAACAGAGGCACCCTAAAAACATTCACTTTCAACTTAAATTAACTCCAAAGTAGACTAAATCAGTGGGGGTCATGATCAAATGTGCTCAAAAGGGCAAAACTTGTTAGAGTGGCAATCAAAAGTGCTGGACTGCAACAAAAGCGGACATGGTGACCAGTCTTTGGGTAAGAGATGAGGACAATTTACAGGGTAAAGAAGTTAGTTGGATGTGTGTGTAGGATAGAATGGTGACCAGTTGGGTTTAGAATACCTGCAAGGTAGGGACATGCATGACCCTAGTAAAAGGGGACTCAAACATCATGGAAATACAAGAGCAGATGGTGACCACGATCATCACCCAGTCCAGATAGGTTACCAAGCCCAGCAAATCACTGGAGAACACACACAGACACACACACACATGCAAGGTTTAGTGCAGGTTAAATGTGCTACCCCTTTCCTACTCTGCATTCCCCCTACTCTTCAGTCTCTTACATAACTTTGGCTTAATTTTGCACATAATCCCACACTAACCCACCCTGGCGTGTCTTACAGATCAAAACTTTTCAAAGCCAATTCTCATATTATATTTCTAGAATAAAAAGAGAGATATAAATGAGAAAACATGTGCAGGTCATATTTTAAGTAGGGTGTACGATAATGACAAAAAATATATCTTGATGTTTTCTGGAATTTTATTGATAATGATAATCAGACAATATTTTGCCTAGTGTGTTATTGTGCAGGTACTTTGATAGTTTTAGGACTGCCATGGACAGCTGACTTCCAAAGCTTCTGATATTCTTCATATTCTCCGCCATGATTAGTTTGCAGGAGTAACAGAAATTAACATTTGCAAAAAGTTTAAATAAATTTTTACCTTTATTAAGGCTATTTTTCTCTAACCTCATTAAATGTATGCATCATCTTTTGTGTCAAATCTTTAACCAGTCATTTTAAATAAATCATAGTCAATCATAACCAATCATAGTATGACACTATAAGGCTGTTACCAATCAAATGAAACCAGCAAAATTTGTGTGCAATGCAGTGGTGACACAGAATCTGCATCTAAATCTGCATTACTGCAGTTACACATGCATAAATACTGTTTTGATGTTTTAAAAACAAAGTTCAATAATTATATTTGAAAAAATTAACAAATTACTGCATGAGTGAGTTATTGAGTCATTCATTCAACTGATTCGTTCAAACAGCAGATTGATTCAGTTACGAAACACCGTTGTGTGGCACTCAAACAGGAACTTGTGTCTAAAATGTAAGGTAATATTAACTTCTTGTTTATTGGACTGTTTTATAAAATCAATATCTGTAGAATTCAAATCACACAGTAGTCTAACCTACATCTAATACTGTATGCATGCACTCTCTCTGTGTGTTTTCGTGCTATACTGGATAATGTCCAATTGCATATCGTTTAAACAACAATTACGTTATTATTGTAGCTTATATATCGCACACCCTAATTTAACCCCAAAAATGCGCAGAAAGAATAAGAAATACCATTATTTTGACATTACTGTCATGACAATTAAGCACATTTCTCCCCCAAATTCTTTATTTTTGTACTTTTTTGTATTTTTCACTATGTCATAATAAATGCGACCGTGGACGACAAAACCAGCCATATGGGTCATGAGATTTGAGATTTATACACGATTCAAAATCTGAATAAATAAGCTGTAGCACTGATGTATGGTTTGTTAAGATAGGACAATATTTGATCGAGATACAACCATTTAAAAATCTGGAATCTGAGGGTGCAAAAAATATTGAGAAAATCGCCTTGTTGTCTAAATGAGGTTCTTAGCAATGCATATTACTGATCAAAAATTACGTTTTTATAAATTACGGTAGGACATTTACAAAATATCTTAATGAAACATGATCTTTATGTAATATCCTAATGATTTTTGACATAAAAGAAAAATCTATAATTTTGACCCATACAATGTATTTTTGGCTATTGCTACAAATATACCCGTGCCACTTACTGGTTTTTTGGTCCAGGGTCACAACTGTACTCATATTTTACAATTTAAATAATGCATTATGATTTCATTTACATTGATTTAATGCAAAAGGAAGATGTAGGTGTATGGTGTAATCATTTTTTTATATATTGAATTTTCTATATTACCAGGCTATCATGGTGCAAAGGCCTTAAACATTTATGCACTTACTATAATTGATGGTATTTTGTGCTGTTCACTGCGCCTGTATTGGGATCCGTTTTTAACCTATTCATAAAAAGCCCATTAACACAATGTCACCAAAGAAATGTAACGCACATACACACACATAACAGTTTATGAAACAACATGGCATTTTTTCAGTGTTATGATACAAAGGGATTAGTCATCTCATTGATGTGTATGAAAATGCTACTGTAACTAATAATATAGTGCAGTGGATTTGTATTTGCTTTGGTCTTACGCATTAAAACGGGCTCGCACAACCATTCGGCAAAAGTTTCGAAAGCGATGCTCTCTACCAACGATGAAGAGTGGCTTGTCAAAGTATGGATGGTTTTCCCGGAGTTCCTCCTCTTGGACTTTTCTGGGCGAAAAAACATTGTAGGCATAGCAATAAATCATTTTGAAATCTCATCTTCAGCAAACACTTTTTTTATTAGTCCTGCTTTGGGATAAAGTATAGACATGTAGTAAGATATAGGATGCACAGAAGGGACCTTATTAGTTCTTAAAGCGAGCATATTGTATCTGTATATCAGCTAAGATCTGATCTCTCTTTACAGTCCTTCCTTGCCCTCTGAACATGGCAAATAAATACAGCAGACCTAAAACAAAAGCTTTGCTTCCCTGCAATATGTCTTGTCATACACCGATGGCACTGTGCCACCATCAGCATACAGTAGAAGAGAAAGATATGGTGTAATAACTCCCACATGGCATGTTTTGTTTGGGGGGGATAAGATCTGTTCGACTGACCGCATGCCAAGTGTATGGAGTGGCAGAAATACCGTTTCATCTCAGCCTGCTCCTTTTTCTCTTGTATCATCTTGATTTCACTGTCCTCCCGCTGGGCGTTACGGTAGCGGACCGTGCTGGAGTGCTGAAGAGTTCACACGCGTGTCAGAGATCACAGATAGTCACAGATAGCGCTGTCAGCTATTACTTGGTGATATCTGTGTGTGTGTGTGTGTGTGTGTGTGTGTGTATACGCACATCCTGAGTGAGTGTTTCCAGGGATTTCCCTCTGCTGATTCTCTGGCTGGTGGAGCCGTGTCTGAGGGACCTGTGCCAAAAAGAGCAGGTTAACACACTAGCATAATGTAGCACACTTTATGACTATGCATCTGTCCATTGTTCCTTAAATAAATGAAATAGATGAGTAAGTGAAAGCTTGTTATTGTGCTTTCTAACCGGCGTTCCTGGCGGATGTGATGCTGGACACTGAGTATGGATCTCTCTTTTGTTGGCTGACCCTCAAAAGAGCCACTCAGCATACGCTGTCTAGTGCAGGCTCTGAAAAAATACACACAGACAAAGCATAACTAGGTCAGGAGCAAATTAATAAATTATGACACAAACAGTGAATATTCTTTTTTTTTTAAAATTCATCCAATATTAAGAAAACACTGAATCAAAACTGGCTTCTAGTTTAATGTATTAGTCTTACTGAGCATGATTCATTTAAGTGGGTTATTCATCAAAATCTAATTCATCTCCATTTTGAAGTCCTATCCTAAATTATTTCCACTGAAACCATTTAGTTTCACTCAGAAATAATTCACATTACAAAAGCTAAATGGCTACATTTTTGGGGGTACTACAAATGCAAACATGTTTTACTTTACATACTGTAAATGCATAGGATTGTGTGACGATCATCAGTGAACAGCCCTTAAGTTATGCCACTACTGTCTGTCATGTACATTGTTGTACGTCCGACGCAGCAGATGGTTCTTATTAGCTAACACTGTGTTGTGCAGGTGGAGACAGTTCTAAGGAACGGGGTGCCCACGGAGAGGAAACTAATTAATCCTTTTTTCAGAGTGGTCAAATGTGACCTGCGGTGCGCTAAAAATTCAGGCTAACAGTGAAGTGAAGATGAAGCAGTAGGAGGGAATTAATCTCCAAGGAAAAATTTGGCACACTTAGTATAGGTATATGAGGTTGCTTATATACTAGGCTCCAGTTCTACTACTGACAAAAATGACAAAACTGAGATGATAAACAGTTGACTCCATTTACACCGCAGTAGCTTTCCGTGTGCATGTGGGACATTCTCAGCAAGCGACCCCATTTGTGTTTTCCCAGGAGTTAACACTCATTTATTTAACAGCATACTGAATTTAGAGACAATATTCTGTTTAAATTTTCATTGTAATTATGCCATAAAGTGTTCAGTGCAAATAATGAACTGTATTAAATGAACCATAAGTTTATCTTTAAATGTAATTGACTGGAATATCAGTTCAGTTTAAAAGTAAATTTAATCTAAATTTTGCTTTAATTACAAACAACAAAAACACTATGCAAAAACACTATGCACCATATATCTATCTTTCTAGATATCTATATCTATATATCTATATATCTATATCTATCTATCTATCTATCTATCTATCTATCTATATATATATATATATATATATATATATATATCTATCTATCTATCTATCTATCTATCTATATATATATATATATACACACACACGTATAATATTTTCTCCCCCAAATTCTGTTTCATTTTTTTCCAGACTAAAAACAAATTTTGCTTTAATTAAAACAAAAACACTATGCACCATATATATGGCCCTATAAATTATTTTTTTTCCTCCCAAATTCCATCTTATTTTTTTCCAGACAATTTTTTTCTGCATTCCATTTTTTTTCCGTTTAAATTTCACTACACACTTTTAATGGTTACATTTATCCATTTTAACAAAGTAGCATGTCTATTAAATTAAAATCATGAAACTTACACAATTGAATAGCAATTTAATAAAAGTTTAACAAAAATTAACATTTTAAGGCCCTATGACATTAAATAAAAAAAAATTGTTTTCCTTTTTTTGGGGGGTTTATGCCTTTTTTATTGTGATAGGACAGTAGAGAGATGACAGGAAAGAGCTGGCAGAAGAAAGGGGATCGGCAAAGGACCTCGAGACG